>NC_139513.1:158737309-158894809 GCF_947247035.1 Vipera ursinii | reverse complement strand
GGGCAGTTATTGCAAGATAACAAGGAGGCCCCTGCCATTCCCTTATCGGCTTGAATGACCCTAATGCCCACATCAGAGGTGAAAGACAGCACCATAGAGCAGGGGTGTCAAACTGCCGGCCTGTGGGCCAGACACGTCATCCAGAAGCTGCGTCCACCCCATTGCCGGCAATGGGAAAACCATCCCAATATGTTGTGCGACGTCACGTGATGTCGCGAGTTTGACATGTCTGTCATAGAGTAAGTGGCTGAAGCTTTCCTATGGTTCATCATGTAATCACATCATGCTATTACACAACAGCCAAAAACTCAGCAAGGATTGCAGCTGGGTTACAATCCCGCCCACTATACAATCAGATTCAGGCACCAAGCCTAGTGCTTATTAAGAAATGATTTTAAAAATAGTGGGCAGTAAATTAAAAGTCTATCTTGTATGCATGAGAAACCCATTAAGAGGAGATCAAGCAGATAAAAGGCCAGCAAGAACATCAACATGTACAGGCATGGAACAATAGAATAGCCTATCATTTGAAAATTATTTTCCCCAAACAGTATCAGATTATCTGATTCCCCAAATAGTATCAGATTATCTGCTTATCTGTATAACAATAATATATAAACCAAATATAAAACATAGTGAATTTTTAAAAGTCTATCAGAATGCTGAGACTGGAAATGATGAATGTGTAGACCAAAAACAAAGAGGGGAAATAAATTTCTCAAGGGAGAAAGTCCCAGAAATGGAAGGTTATCCTTTGAGAAAGATTGCTGGGCACATACTTCATACTAGTTAGGAAGGGGGAAGTGAATCAGTGATACTGCTTTACTGCAACTGACTAGTTGGGAAGGGAGAAATGAATCTGGGATACTGCTTGATAAGCTGCTTTCAGACATAGCTTCACACAACACATTATATATGGTAGTGTCTTTGATGTGATGTAACCCAGCCAAATGTGACCATATATAAACCAACCAATGTTTACCGTGATGTGCCAGTATGATTCTACAGGATTCCTAATCCTTCTCATAATCCCTGAAGGCTTAACCACAATTTCTCGTACGCACTGTTCTCATCGTTCTTTCTTTTGGAACAACCTCAATACCTTTAAAGCAGCTTGTTCTAGAAACATTAGTAAATGATCATGCTAATTCCCATCCTGGGAAACAATTCCACCTTCTAATATTTCCAGATCAAGTTTCTGTTATGATCATAGGAAGAAGCAAACGGCTGAGTAGTGTGTGGAATAAAAAGCTGCGGAGAAACAATGGGTGAAATAATTAGTAAAGTCTCCCAAAACACAGTAATTGTCTTGAGAGGAAAAAAGACATTTTCTAGTTCAGGTCCCTTGTGGGGACCTGAATCTTCCCAATTTGCTGCCCCTGAAAGATGTTGATTCCCAGAATGCCTGGCAAAAGGCTAAATTGCCTCAACCATCTGGGAATAGCAGGTTCCACAGATCTGGAAGTGCCAGGCAGAAGAAGACTATCAGGCCTACTGCCAGCAGATAGACCAACTGCTTTCAATCATACCCAAAGTTGGCTTGTTCCAACAATCCCAGCTGAACAGGCAACGTAAGGAGAAACTTTCCAAAGCCAGAAGCTTATGAAAGATCTGCTATTGAAGAGCAAGCGGACTCTGACACAGCTGGAAGGAGGAGGCAGAGAGTGGTGAGGAGGAGGGGGAAAAAATAAGCAGCTTTGGATTATTTCAGCCTTTGTTCTTGTGTTATTTAATACCATCTGATCTGCCAAAATGAGCAGGTTGTAATAGATAATCCTGCTCACTCCCCCCCCCCACACACCCCTTATCTTTCTTTGTAGAGGAAATGGTGACAAAAAATTAGCTCTCTCTCCTTAAGAGGACAGGTCTGTTACTTGGAGATCTATAGTACTTTTAAAGCCCTATTACTGTGGTCCTTACAACCTGAGTAATTACTCAACAAATCTAACAACGCAGGGGCAATCATAGCTTTAGACATGCCTGAAATCCCCTACTACTTGATCCTCATTGATCTGGCTTCAGGTCCTCTTTGGGTACTTCAAGTACCTTGGTTGTCCTGAAGAATGGGGGAGACTGGGAGAGAGGCAGGAGCATGGGTGCCAGTTGGTTCTCCTGGATGACCTGGCTACTTGTAGTGTATTATGTTGATCATAATACCTGTCCAGTAGGGAGGACTAAAGTCTCCCCCACCACCTTTCTCTTTTCAACTATGATACTACCAAAGGAGCTGCAGTGTTGCCAGTGAGGAATTACCCAAGAGCATGTGACTTTCCCTTTGGCTTCTGTGTATCAATATGATGGGGCCCAGAAATCGTCTAGGAGTTTTGGAGACGTTTGGTAGCTTATACTTTTGTACTAATAGCTAGCAATACAAAGTACGAGTAGTTTTGTACTAATAGCTTTTGGGTGAAGTACAATAGCTAGTCTAGTACTTACATCAAGAGATAGCAAAGCGATATCTTCCTTTTTTTCCTTCCTAGCATTTTATTATCAATTTCATTTCTACAGCTGCCTATCTCAAAAATTCTGGGTGGTGTACCTCATAAAAACATAAAACAATACAAAAATATGGAAGGTGTATTTGTATGTCATCCTTGTGCAGGGAGCCTGCCAACCTTCCTTCCTTTATATTTTATTAAATTTTAGTATATGTCTTGCTGAAACGAGCACCCACTAACGCAGTTGATCCTTTTGGTTGTGTCAGTAACTGGCCAACTGGCTTGTTGTCTGAGCTTGGTGTCAAGGGCTGAGAGTGGCTGGCCCAAAGTCACCCAGTTAGTTTTCATGGCTAAGGCAAGTCTAGGCCTCAGTTTCTAGACCTAGGGTTCTACCTTTAGTGCCTTAATCACTACAGTAAACCAAACTGGCCTCTCTGCAAAGCCATTTCTTCCTGAACCATAAAAATAATAGCATCTGAGGTCTTCTGCAAGATAGTTTCAAAATGATTTTGGGGGGGATGAGGGGGAGGCATGGGGAAATCTAGCAAGACGGTATATATGAGATGACAACTTAAGCTGACTTCTCTGTTATATAATAGCTCTATTTAGGAGCTGGGCAATCTTTTTTTGGAAAATGAGTATTGAATGTAGGTGAAGAGAGCTAGGGAGAGGAAACTTATTCACGCACACACACACACACACACACACACACACACACACACAGAGAGAGAGAGAGAGAGAGAGAGAGAGAGAGAGAGAGAAGAGACTATATATTTAGAAACTGGCAACTCATAATAATAAGCAGTGATGTGGACATCATCTTACATGAGAGTTTAAGTTGAGACTATTGCTGTATGATGTACAAGACTGGGCACACTTAGGAAATTATCTGGAAACTCCATTGAGTGAATAATGTTTTAATAATGTTCTAATAGTGTGTGTGTGTGTGTGTGTGTGTGTGTGTGTGTATGTGTGTGTGTGTGTGTGTGTGTGTGTTGATCAGCCTGAATCAATCCACTTTTAAATGAAAAGTAATGTAATTTACCATGCTGTCCCAATGCAGGTTTATCGATAGATGTCATATGACTTCCCAGCTAGGGCTGAGAAAGATTGTCTCGAAATCACCCAGCCAGCTTCTGCGGGTGGAGAGAACAGGGGTCTCCAACACCCTGGCTGTGGCCAATTCGCAACAGGGCCGGACAAGTGGTGGGCTGGCACACACATGGGTGCAGCTCAACTTGTGCAAACTGAGCTGCACACACATACATGCTGGCCCATCGCTTATGCAACCTGGTTTCCCCCACACACACACACACCGAGCCGTCAAGCTACAAAAGTTGGGGACCGCTGCTTTAAAGGACAAAACTAGTGCCTTGCATTGGACCTGGAAGCAAACTGGAAATATAGGTCATGAAGGAGAAGTGCAACGTGTTTCACTCTAGGGATGCCCATAACTACCTGTCCCATAGACCAAGGGTCCCCAGTCCCCAGGCTGCGGTCCAGTACTGGGCCCTAGCCTGTCCGGAAATGGGCCGTGGAAGTGATAGGTGAATTTGCACGCAGCTCCATTTGTGTACCCGCCGATCCACAAAGCCGGAGAGGCTGGGGACCATTGGACTAGAATGGGTCTCTGCTCCTATTGCAGCATCTTCATCACTACATCACAGTATCACTGGCTATCTCTCTTCAACACACACCTACAAACAAAATGGCAAAATAATGATAAACAACTATCAATGCATACATATATTACATGACAAATAATACCAGACAGCAAATAATACCAGAAATAGCTCCAAATCTGCTATATTTGTTTTAACCATAAGAGCTCTAAAAATGCCTCACATACCAGAGGCAACATTTTTGCAAAGAAAATAAACTTATAACAGTTCATTATGATTGTTGAAAAAGATCCTATTCTAAATCCAGCTTTGACTGAAATAAGGAAAAGTTAACGTGGTTTTACAATGACTATATATCTTTTTTTTTGCATCTTTTTATCCATCATTTGGGTTTATGTTTTTTTCTGCTTTTTCAAATCCCTCCAAAAATCCATATTTAAATACATACTTTTGGAAATAAGTGCTTTTGCACAAAAATCTTTTTTTAAAAAAGGCAAGCAGAAAATAGATTCTATTAGTAGCCTTTTTAATCTTTTAATGATTACAGTATGTATTAATAACAACTTAGCAAAAAAGGAAAAAAAAGAAACTTTCCTGGATGTAATTTGCCAACAAAAAAACCACGGACTTTTATGTGAAAGGATATGTGAATTTATTTCTGATATTAATCACAGATTTACTGACTGAGTATGTTTTCAAGTTTAGTTCCTCTTGATTGAAAGAAATGGCCATCTGTCAATGTCATTACTTGACTATGACTGAGTGGATCTTGAATATCTGATCATAAAACAAAGCAGGAATTCCACTCGTGCCTGGGCTAAAAGGAGGAGTAACTTTTACATTATCTTACAAGATGTAGATACAAAACATCTGGAAACAAATTCAAAATGTACTGACCTTTTTATAGAAATGCCTGGCCAGACAGATTAGACTTGCCCAGCCTAGTCCCTCAAGATCTGATGGACAAATCTCATTAATTCCTCTGGCAATATAGCCAAACCATCCTGCCTGGGAATTCTGGGAACTACAATTACATCACATCTGGAGAACATCGGGTTGTGGATAAGCTGAGCTACCTCTTTCCCTGTTTTAAGATGAAAGCAAACCAATTTTTGTAATCTTGTCTAGCATTTGTGTTGTGAGGCAAGGTTAACATTTTAATTAGCCTTGCCTCCTGCTGAGTTCTGCCACTCTGAACTTGTTCTTACTGTTTTCAAATTAAATAAATTAAAACCACACTGATGTTTTATTGGGGATTTTGTACATAGGACCATTTTTCTCTTTTACATTGTTTCTATCTGCCCTGAGGATACTTTTATGCCATGCGCCCAAATATAAATTTTAAAGAAAGCAGATAAATGACTAATAAATAACACAGAGGAAAACCAGAGGAAAATAGATCCAGCAGTTTACCAGCGGTTCCTTTTTGTAATTGAATCCGAGATCACAGGGGGAAACCCTCCACAGCATAAACCATGGGATGCTCCCACAACACCAACGCTCAAAATCTGTACTTTTAAGACTTGATTTTGGCAAAATGACAGATTACTGGGCAAGGGTGCAATAGACACACACAGAGGTTTGGCCCACAGTGGCTTTTGAAGCTTAAAACCACAGTTTAAGTGATTTCTTCTTTTATAAAGCCAAAGGTCAACTAGATAGCTCTTCCACCCCCATTCCTGCAGGCTACTGGGAGTTGTGGAGTGAGTCCCAACACCTCTCACAACCTTTTTTTATGTTGACTTCTCTACTCAGTGGCAACAATGTCCCACCGAGGCATGGTGGCTCAGTAACTAGAAGATGCTGGAGATGATCTTTGCTCCAGCGGTTCGAGTCCTAGCGCTGTGTGGCGGACCTCCTTCTCACTTGCATCAGCTTCTGCCAACATAGCAGTTTGAAAGCACGCTACATGCAAGTACATATATAGGTACCACTTTGATGGGAAAATAACGAAGTTTTTTTGGTAGTGTGAATTCAGGTGGTGCCGGATCTTCCCCAATGTGACACCTGAGCAAGAGGTGACATCTGTTGAGGGAGAAGCTCTGGATGACACTGCAGAATGTCACTGAACTTTTCTGAGGGTGGAGCTAGTCCACCCCTTGTGGTGCATTCTAGATAGCGCATGAGTTTGAACTGAATGGACTGGCAATTCCTGGCAGCCAAACTAACTATTATGTACTAACACTATAGTGTCCTGGCTAACGTAACACTGCCATATGCTAAATAAAATAGAAAGTGGCACACAAACAGGGGCAATTAGCCTTCCTGGGAATGGGTCCAAAGGCCTTAAGGGAAGTTGTTGTCCTGTACAGCTGTCTCCTTAAAACCTATTGAGAAAATTTCCACCTGCATCAATAAGCACAGGGCTTTTTTTTTGTCATAGAGCGCTCAGAACGGAGTTCCGGCACCTTTTTTGGATGGAACCTTGTAGGGTAGGGCAAGGCGGGCTGTATGACGTGTGTGAGTTCCGGCACGTTTTTCTTTTACAAAAAAAAGCACTGAATACACATACAACCTAGAGCCTCTGATAATCACCCAGCTTTTTAAAAACAATAAGAACACAATGAAATATAGTGCAGATCATGAAATTATTCTCACTGAGTTACCTATAGCTTTGAGTCTATTGCTGTGCATGAAGTGAAGTGAAAGGTGTTTAATTTTTAATTAAAACTATAGGATAGGCAACCAGGGCCATGGGGACGCATTGTCATTCTAAGAGAACAAATATGATGGAAGCCTAAAACATTCCCTCCCAACTTCATCTGAGAAAATAATCATAAAGGTTGTGATTATTCTGGCTGAGGTTGCGAAAGAATGGCCAGAAGTGACTAGTGGACAGAAGGGGATGGTGGGGATGGTAGTGATGGAAGGAAATTTGTAAGTGCACCTTTTGTTACAGGTAAACGATTCTACAAACTGATTGCTAATGGCCCCAAAGTAAATGCTGGTCCTATATGACAGCACACAGCTCCGTGTAAACCTGCCCCTCCTTTTCCGGGCCCCCCATGCATTTGAGGTCTACATTTGCAGGCAAGTCACTGCCAGAAAGGATGGAGAGAGCAAATGCATCCTCTGATGGAGGCAGACTTCTCCCTTCTCATCTACACAGGTGCCTCATTGTTCTTTCCAAACTACAGGCCCCCTCCCTTCCCCACCACCATCACCACTATGGAGGAGGGCTTTCTCTGCAGCCTACTTCTTCTCTTCCATTCTGAACATTTACGTAAGCATGTCCTTCTTCAGATGCACTCCCAGACTCTGTTGCTTTTTGGTTAGTTGGCACTTGCCTTCATGGGTGTATCTACCCATGCTTCTTCAAAGTGTAACATAACCCTTGTTCCAAGAAATCATGAGTTACAGCTCTGTCTGGGAACTGCTTACAGAGACAGCTGTTGCCCCATTGGTCCCAGAGAATAGGAAATACCAAACAGGGAAGGCAATCTCTCTGGTTGGTGGGGTGGGGGTAGGGGAGAGAGATAAGTTCAGTTGTATTTATTTTGAGTGTTTTAGCCCACCCTGCCACTGGAGGCTGAGGATAGGGGCCAACATTTAATTAAATCAATAGTCAAAACATAACTTAAAACCAACAGCTAACCACGAAAATAACATCCAGATAGACTGTAACCACAAGCATGCTCTCTCTCTCTCTCTCTCTCTCTCTCTCTCTCTCTCTCTCTCTCTCTCTCACACACACACACACACACACACACACACACACACAAGCTTATCAAATGAAAAGTTTCCTTTTGCTTGGAGCTTTATCTGAAAATTCTCCAAAACATGTGAGCCATTCCAAAGAATGTCTTCTGAGGAGCACCCAAAGGCAGTAAGTACCTCTGAAAGCCCTCACAGATAATAATCAAGTTTGCAATGTGAAGCAAGAAAGGAAAAGTGCAAATTCCAAGGACTTACTCTAAGATACATAATGACTTAACCTAATACTGAGGTCACTTTCTATGATGGAAAAAAACAACAACCCGACAATGTGTACAGGCTGGGTTGAGAGGGGTCACTTGGTGATTCATGGATGCAATCTAGAACTCCAATCAATGATTGCCAAACTCTTCCCCCATTCACTAATGCAACCCTGCTTCATTGTGTGGCTCAAAACAGTTCACACCTTTCATTACCTTTCTCCTTTCAAACAGAAAATAGATAGCAATAGAGCACAGGTTGAAGTTCTGTAAATAACTGCATCAAGAAACCTCCACAGAAAACTTAATCAGTGAGGTTGTTGGAATGCTGAGGAAGTTTCCACCCAGATCAAAGTCAATCCAATAAAGTATACCTTTTAAAAAGCTCGTTTGCTGAAAGCTTCTGTGCAACATGAGAGCTTGGCCAACCACAGGCATTCTTTCTGATTAAGAGCTTTGCTTGATCAAAGTAGGGGAAGAGGGGGAAGCCTTAATATTATCTGGTCTCTTATTTGGCACCAGGTACTCACTGGCCCATCCTTGGTGATTTCTACACCTTATTGCCACATCTTTGACAACTTGGTGGTGGAGCTATGACTAGAAAGTGCCCTAAGCAGGGTGGGGAATGCAAATCTCCTTTGCTTCCAGCTCCTGTTGCCACATTTCTAACAACCACCGACAAGTAAAGTGACTTGCCAAACTTTGAGAATTTTATTTCATTTTTTCCCCCAAACGAATCATCAAAGCATTGAGCTTGCATTTGCTCTTCTGCTCTCTGTATCTCTTACATATCCCTACTTTGCTAGGGCTGCAATCCTCTGCTCAGCCTACTCCAGATTCCAGCTCCTTAAGTTAACAAGTTGACTCTGGAGTTTTGCATAAACACTAAACCAGGGGTGTTGAACATGCACAGGCCACGCCCATCCCAGCTCCACAAAGGCAAAAAAAGTCACGTGATGCAATCGAGTTTGACACCCGTGCACTAAACTATTAGCTTTTAAACAACGGCAAACACTACAATGTAAATGCGATTCAAAATTAAGTCAGCAATTAAGTCAGCAATTAAGCTGACTTTGTAATAATGCCGCTTGTGGGGAGGGGCGAAAGCCCTAATAAGCAGGCATATACATAGAATGAAGGCTACTGCTAAGCTTGTAAGCCGCCCTGAGTCTTCGGAGAAGGGCGGGATATAAATGGAATTAAAATAAATATATTAAATAAATAAATAAAATCTGGTAAAGAGACTGGCCCTGGGAGCGAGGAAGAGAACATTTAGAAAACAGGCACCACTGATTTTCATCTGGGCAATCAAATGTTGCAAATTTCCACGGCAAAGGCTTCTACTTATTGCATGATATGACAAAGCATGCTGTAAACAGAATCTTACTCCAGCAACGTAACCATGTCAGCTTCTTGCAGTAAAGGCCATATAAGTATTTTTAGAATTGGCAAGTCATTTCAGAGGGTAATTTAAACATTCTAGTTTCTAGTTCAGATTCGCACACTTTCTCATTTCTGTTTTATCTGAGGGATAAACCATCAGACAGATTAATTCAATAGCGTGGGCAAGGAGCTGTATTAAAATGTAGGAATTTCACCATGTTTTTTGCATTCGTTAAGAAGTTACATATAATGTAACTAAAATTATTGCTCCCCATGTATTTTATCATTCTGCCCTCTATTATATTTAAAGGCCCCAATCTGAAGATCTTCTCTTATGGGGTTTCAGCGGCTACACTACATATTATTATTCAAAGGCAACAGATTTTACTCCACTTTAATACAAGGAATGGTGGGGGTTTTTTTTCCCCTTGAAAAGTTCATCTCCTTTTCTTGAAAGTACTTGGTTGCTCACTGGGGAAGAAAAAGTCTTTTCTTCCCAGCTGTAACACTGTGCCTGACGTTTAATTTAGCTTGCTGTTTACAACCTCGTTTTCTCCTCCGTGGATTTTAATTGTTTGCTTTTTATGATGATTGGGTGCTACTTTATGTTTTAACCATTCTATTGTTCTTTCAGTTGGGAAAATGGTTTCAGATGTCTTCAGAGAGAAAACCAGTTAATATATACATGCACCAAATCAAAACCAGACTGAAAGAAGTCTGGGGAATCAAGAGAGGGGAATGTACGTACGTACGTATGCATGTATGTCCTCTCTCTCTCTCTCTCTCTCTCTCTCTCTCTCTCTCTCTCTCTCTCTCTCTCTCTCTCTCTCTCTCTCTGTGTGTGTGTGTGTGTGTGTGTGTGTGTGTGTGTGTAATATATAGGCACTCGTGAATGTGTGTATCACTCAACTCAGCAAAATCTCTTGACCAAAATTTCCAATTAGCTAAGGTTGGCTGCAGAAGTTGAAAAGGAGGAAAAATCTGTTGCTTTCCCACCAGTTCAACCACCCACCACCATCACAATACATCTATCTATACAAACACTCTTGTATGACAACACAATCAGAGTTGGGCAAGTAACAGGACCACAGACTGTCTGCATGTATATGCATAGGAGCCCTGGTGGTGTGGTGGTTAGAATGCAGTATTGCAGGCTAATTCAGCTCACTGCCAGGAGTTCGATCCTCACTGACTCATGGTTGACCCAGCCTTCCAGTCTTCCGAGGTCAGTAAAATGAGGACCTAGATTGTTGGGGGCAATAGGCTGACTCCGTAAACCGCTCAGGCTGTAAAGCACTGTGAAGCGGTATACTGTATAAGTTTAAGTGCTATTGCTACATTCACAGACCCCGCCTCAATCTGCAGCAGACCATGCAAGGCCCTCCTGTCTGAAATGCCCAAAATCCAATGTTAATATAGGAAGTCCTGAGCAGGCAGTCTGACTTGGGAGTACGGAACATTCCTAGAGCAGAAAGCAGGCAAATGTCTAACGCTAAGCGCCAGGACTTGGCAATGCTACAGTTTCTCAGTCTACTGTGTGGAGAAGGAAAGCCCTTAGGGAATTCCCAGCTTTGAGGTGGAGATGCTTAGCCTCTTGGATGGTGTATAAGCTACTCCTCAGAAGAATATCAAGGAAGGACCTCTTGCACAATCCTGGAGGCAGTTCCTTCCACCTACCTTCTTTTTTCAAAGTAACAGGGCAATTCATTTTAGGGTTAGGCATGGAACCTGGTGCCTCAGCAGTCCTTCCAGAAACAACAGTAGGCCTACAATTTAAGGACAATTTAGCCAGAGGCCTGTGACAGCCAACACAAACCAAACCAAAACCCACCATGCAGCACGCAAAGTTCAATGGGCCATTCTTTCCCTCTTCAAATTGGATTCCAAAGAAGGCGCATTGTGCAGATAATGATGGGGAAAATGTACTCTGACGATGGCAAGGACCATCCTTTCGTTAAAAATCAAGATAATTTAAAATAGCAACGAAGAGAGGTAACTACAGGCAGGCCTCGACTTACAACTACAATTCAGCCCAGAGCTTCTGTTAAGTGAGAGATTTGTTAAGTGAGCTTTGCCCCATTTTATGACCTTTCTTGCCACAGCTGTTAAGTGAATCATTGCAGTTGTTAAGTTAGCAAAATGGTTGCTAAGTGAATCTGGTTTCCCCCACTGACTTTGCTTATCAGAAGGTCACAAAAGGCAATCATATGAACCCTGGGACACTGCAACCATCATAAATATGAGTCAGTTGCCAAGCATCTAAATTTTGATCAGGTGACTCTGAGGATGCTGCAATGGTCATAAGTGTGAAAAATGGTCGTAAGTCCCTTTTCCCAATGCCATTGTAACTTTGAATGGTCACTAAATGAACTGTTGTAAGTCAAGGACTACCTGTACATTTCTGGAATTTTTGAAAAAGTGTTCCATGTCTACCATATACTCTAACCCAGGGGTGTCAAACTCAATTTCATTGAGGGCCGCATCAGCATTGCGGTTGCCCTCAGGGGGCTGGGTGGGTGTGGCCTGGGTGGGCGTGGCCTACTGGGTGGGCGTGGCTAAAATGTGTATGGCCTACTGGGTGGGCGTGGCCAGCTCTACATCGTTCGCATCAAGGGTGCCTATGGGGGCCTGGGCAGGAGTGGGAGAGATCTGAGGGTCTCTGGCAGAAGGAGGGTCTCTGGGCCAGGGCCAAGGCAGTGGGGGCCGTTCCCTCACTGTTTCCAGGATGGCTTCGCGGGCCACATGAAACCACTTCGCGGGCCTGATCTGGCCCCCGGGCCTTGTGTTTGACATGTCTGCTCTAACCCAAGGGTAGGCAACCTTGGCTCTTTTATGACTGGTGGACTTCAACTCCCAGAATTCCTGAGCCAGCCTGGCTCAGGAATTCTGGGAGTTGAAGTCCACCAGTCATAAAAGAGCCAAGGTTGCCTACCCCTGCTCTAACCTGTTAATCTCTGGAAAATCTGTAGTCTTGTTGAGGCTACACCTTCCAGAATCTACCCCAAACTACACTGACCATGCCAGCTCTGGACTCTTAGAATTTTAATCTGGATAGGAAGCAAAAACTAGATTAGCCTTGAAACATTTATGCAACAGTTCCGAGCTTCACCTCAAATAGATTCTGCACCCAATCTGGGAACATATTATAATGCTGGAATCAAGCTTACTTTTTCGCTGTGTTTTGAGATCCTTCTCTATCTTCTTTTGTGGCCTTCTCAAAGAGATAACTTTCCATGAGAGTTCTAATTAGGGACTGAAGAGATTTGTAAAATTAGTTAGTCTTACTTTTGTCCCAGATCTAGAAAGTGGGGTCAATATCTCCAACTAACTTTTCTTTTCTTTTTTTTTTTGCAAGGTGAGGGGAGAAAGGGAAGAGAGTTGAGCAGTGTGAAAGATTTTATTCCCCCCTACCACCACCACCACCACCACATATTCAGGATTATGGTTTCCTGCAGAAAATGCAAACATCCTCAAAATGGAGCCTTGGTGGAGCAGTGGGCTAATGCCTCCTTAAGTAACACCAGCTGCCTGCAATTAGTGCAGGTTCGAGTCCCACCAGGCTCAAGGTTGACTCAGCCTTCCATCCTTCCCAGGTAGGTAAAATGAGGACCCAGATTGTTGGGGGCAATTAAGCTGACTTTGTAATAATGCCGCTTGTGTGTGTGTGTGTGTGAAAGCTCTAATAAGCAGGCATATACATAGAATGAAGGCTATTGCTAAGCTTGTAAGCCGCCCTGAGTCTTCGGGGAAGGGCGGGATATAAATGGAATTAAAATAAATAAATAAATAAAATAAAAACAAAAACAAGAGTTACTGTCGTATCTGTCTCTATCTATCTCCAGAGGAGCTGTTTGCTAAACAGTACAAGCTCTGCAAGCTCAAGTCTAGCAGGTATTTTTAGCCGTTGTCCTTTTGCAACAAACGGAGTTCTACGGGCAATAGGATTTTTCCCCCCTCCTTGTTAATGAACACTGATCTCTGGATAGATCAGAGAACAGCAAAGCCGGATTCCCTCTCCTCCCACCCCCACCCCCCCAACTCTCCCAGCAGGCCAACCCCTTCCCCAGCTTCTACTGTTTCCTCTTTTGAAGCTCTGGGAGGTTTCCTTAACAAAGTCCCTGGCTGGAGGCCCCCTTAGGGAGATGCCATTTCGGGGCAGAGCTAGTGACGCCAAGAGATCTCCAGCGTCAATGAGGCCTCGTGAAAAGCAGGAGGAGGAGGAGGAGGAGGAGGAGTGGGGGAGGAGGAGGACTGCTTGGCGTATGTGTCTTGGCTGTGCCTTCCAAAGAGTAAGAACCAGCCCTGTAGATCAACATTACATACGAATGAGAAAAATTGGCAGGATTAGACCAAAACAGCCCAAAACAAACTTTTTAAAAGCAGTGGGTGGACAGAAGGTGAATCGGAGAGCACTAGATAATTGTGGTCAAGCTTGTAAATAGAAGACAGAGGGAGGTGGTGGGGTGGATTAAGTTACAGCTTCACTGGGCTTGAAAAGAAGGATCTGGAATAACAACACGACATTGCTGTGACTCAAGTGACTCTAGATCAGGGGTATCAAACTGCTGGCCCGTGGGCCGGATGCGTCCCGCGGAAGCTGTGCTCACCCCAGCTCCGGCAAGGGGGAAAAAGTCACCCCTGCTCTAGATGAACCTGGTCTAATCCTAGTGTAGATGCAGCTGAGCTGCAAATATTCCTGCTGGTCATACCTTTGTATGGGAGCATGGATTTCTTTGCTGATTTTCAATCCTGATATTCCATGTGTGAGCTCCAAAGGATGCTCATTTCCTCCAAACTTCTATCTATCTTCTGACAAGTTCCAGGGATCTCTTTTTCACTTTACACAAAAGGTTTGGAAACTACTACCTGTAGTTCATTTATCTCTACCCCACTGGGATCAATATATTCACTTGTTGGAATTCTAACAAATATCTCCCCCTCCCATGGTTTAGTAAATACACACAGGATGTCAAGAAATACCTCTTTAGTGGTCTCGCTCTGCCAAGTTAAGGAAGGTAAGCAGTATATAGAAGAGGCTTCTTGGATGTGGACAGATGTTTTATGAAATACTTGCTCCAATGGCCCATGCCTAGTGCCTCAGTTAATGTCTTTTGGGCTCTTTTCTCCAGGGCAATTCCATAATTTTCTACTCACTTTGGTTTATAAATAATTGATACACATTGGAATTTTTTTAAAAAAAAATGATATTTATTTCTTAGCTGCATGTTATCCTTTCCATCCTTTCCATCATTTTTTAAAAATTGTAACTTGCTTAAAAAAACCTTTAGCGATTGGATAAATTGTGGTGAAAATAAAGTATAATAAGTCCTTAACCATTTCTTTCCTTGGGGAAGGGACCTCTCACAGTAAACCAACATTGCCTATATAGTATTAAACACTCTCCCCAGAGAGACCGGGTGCCAATGAAATGATCAATGTGTGGCTTCCAGCGTAGAACAGACTTACACAGCCTCTTAAGGCTGACTCCTTGCATCAGTAGCATGATGCAATATACTCACGTACATCAAGCTGCGTGCTGTCTCCCTTTGGGACCAAATTAAAAAAAAAAAGCCAGCTCTTCTGAGATTGCAAATACAGTAGGGGTAGAATTGGGCTTGGCAATAAATCAGCAAAGATTTCTGATTTCTCATTCTTTATGGTGATGACAAAGCTTTCTTATTCCCCCCCCCCCAATCCAGCCAGATTATACCTAGAGCTGAAGATGGTGATCATCCTGCTATGTAAATCATTGGGGTGAGGGGGGGCAGATGTCAAGCTTCTGTTTTACACTGAGGATGCATGGGACCCTATCCAGAAAGGATGTAGAATCAGCAAGAGTTCAGAATTTGACAAATCCACAGATGGTGGCCTCTGGAATCAAGTACGTTACACTCAGTTCAGTCACCTCCCCTTCAACTTGTTCTTGGATTCAGTTCTTCAGCACGCAGAAGACATTGTTAATATATATATATATATATAAAAACCTCACTAAAGTCTTTGCCAAAGAGTAAAATGACTGCAACATTCAATCAACAGAATTAACCCCTTCATTTTGATTGAGGGCTGCCACCATTTGTGCTTTTCAATCTGAGGTACCATTTCTTGCCAAATGGGCCAAAAATGTTCTGTTCAGAGGGAAGCACCATGAGCAATGAGAACAGATCCCTGATGTCCAAATTATCAAAAGACAAAATTCCCTGGGCTGGTCAAAGCAACACATCCAAACAAAGCTACCTCTGTAAATATAGCCCTGTTGGATCCTGCCAAGGCCAATTTTACAGGGAGTGCAGAATTATTAGGCAAGTTGTATTTTTGAGGATTAATTTTATTATTGAACAACAACCATGTTCTCAATGAACCCAAAAAACTCATTAATATCAAAGCTGAATATTTTTGGAAGTAGTTTTTAGTTTGCTGGACAGTTATAGATATTTTTGGGGGATATCTGTGTGTGCAGGTGACTATTACTGTGCATAATTATTAGGCAACTTAACAAAAAACAAATATATACCCATTTCAATTATTTATTTTTACCAGTGAAACCAATATAACATCTCAACATTCACAAATATACATTTCTGACATTCAAAAACATAACAAAAACAAATCAGTGACCAATATAGCCACCTTTCTTTGCAAGGACACTCAAAAGCCTGCCATCCATGGATTCTGTCAGTGTTTTGATCTGTTCACCATCAACATTGCGTGCAGCAGCAACCACAGCCTCCCAGACACTGTTCAGAGAGGTGTACTGTTTTCCCTCCTTGTAAATCTCACATTTGATGATGGACCACAGGTTCTCAATGGGGTTCAGATCAGGTGAACAAGGAGGCCATGTCATTAGATTTCCTTCTTTTATACCCTTTCTTGCCAGCCACGCTGTGGAGTACTTGGACGCGTGTGATGGAGCATTGTCCTGCATGAAAATCATGTTTTTCTTGAAGGATGCAGACTTCTTCCTGTACCACTGCTTGAAGAAGGTGTCTTCCAGAAACTGGCAGTAGGACTGGGAGTTGAGCTTGACTCCATCCTCAACCCGAAAAGGCCCCACAAGCTCATCTTTGATGATACCAGCCCAAACCAGTACTCCACCTCCACCTTGCTGGCGTCTGAGTCGGACTGGAGCTCTCTGCCCTTTACCAATCCAGCCACGGGCCCATCCATCTGGCCCATCAAGACTCACTCTCATTTCATCAGTCCATAAAACCTTAGAAAAATCAGTCTTGAGATATTTCTTGGCCCAGTCTTGACGTTTCAGCTTGTGTGTCTTGTTCAGTGGTGGTCGTCTTTCAGCCTTTCTTACCTTGGCCATGTCTCTGAGTATTGCACACCTTGTGCTTTTGGGCACTCCAGTGATGTTGCAGCTCTGAAATATGGCCAAACTGGTGGCAAGTGGCATCTTGGCAGCTGCACGCTTGACTTTTCTCAGTTCATGGGCAGTTATTTTGCGCCTTGGTTTCTCCACACGCTTCTTGCGACCCTGTTGACTCTTTTGAATGAAACGCTTGATTGTTCGATGATCACGCTTCAGAAGCTTTGCAATTTTAAGAGTGCTGCATCCCTCTGCAAGATATCTCACTATTTTTGACTTTTCTGAGCCTGTCAAGTCCTTCTTTTGACCCATTTTGCCAAAGGAAAGGAAGTTGCCTAATAATTATGCACACCTGATACAGGGTGTTGATGTCATTAGACCACACCCCTTCTCATTACAGAGATGCACATCACCTAATATGCTTAATTGGTAGTAGGCTTTCGAGCCTATACAGCTTGGAGTAAGACAACATGCATAAAGAGGATGATGTGGTCAAAATACTCATTTGCCTAATAATTCTGCACTCCCTGTAGTCCCGTATTTTGTTTCTCGCAGTGGACTCACAAGATATGCCCTGCTGTTTATTTACTACTGCTATATTTACTACAGATATATTGCTATATATTTGAATTTGGATAAATGTAGCTAGCCTCTAATCCAAACTGGAAGAGATGGTTGGTTGCCATTGAGCTTTCTTGTGCCAGCCTTGCGTCCTCTAATCCCTAAGGCTCTCCTATTCCTTGCCATCTGTTATATTCATGTAATTCGCAACAACTTTGTCTCCACTGGTATACAAGCGAGGAAGGATATGGTTGTCTATAACAGGACGTGCAATGCGGACAAAACGCAATGTGTCCATAAAACCAATTTCTTTTTTTCTTGGAGGGAATTTCTCCTGCTTAAAATATTTCCTATCTGACTCTCTTATCTCCCTCAAACCGATTAATAAATTGAAGAAGGGGTTTTTTTTGAACCACAATAACAACAAATAAATACTATTTATAAACTAGGAATAGAAATGCATGCACACCCGTATACACAATTTCATACATATGTCAGTCCCAAAAGAGTCAATCTAGTTGCAAAACTGGCCAAACAAAGCCAGTCAAAGTCAGGAGGAAAAGTCTTGGCCTTCTCTTTCTACTAAGAAATTAAGAGAGATGGAATTAAATGGATTCTAATTGGGGAAGGGTTTGACAAAATGAAAGTGGCTACCAAGATTCTGTTTTGATGGAGGCATCCTCTCTCTTCCCAAGCAGAAAAAAGATAGTGTTAATTTAATAGCAGAAAAAAGGGGTGTGAATGTATTATCATGAGAGTCACTAGTGAATTCTCCCATTTTCAAGGGACATAGAATTGAAGAAAATAAATTCCAATGCTCTACAGAAAGTTTAAATCATTTTCTGCAGACACACAAGGACAATGATTATTTCCACTTGGAGCCTGTTTTCTATGCATGTGGTTAGAGCTGCCAACGTAAACCTGGAATCTCAGCAATCTTCTTAGCTTATTAAGAAAACTGCTGGACAGTTATGAGCAAGTCACTCTTCCCAAAAGAATAAAGATAACAATGTCTTTGAGTCGCTCTTGATTGCAAATAACCACATGGCTACAGCTATACAGCTTTTGTGGTACAGACACAAGTACAGACATTGTCTTTTTCTGGATTTTTTTTTTATCAGCGTCTCATCTACATATCCTAATGGTCTCCCTTCCAAGAATTAACCAGGCACAACCCCACTAAGCTTCCTAGCCCAGACATGGTCAAACATCCTTCCCCTGCTGAGACTCCTGGAACAGTGTTCTATGAAAAAGTGACATCAGATTGTAGAATGATGCTGCCTGAAAGATGGCATATAGCACTGCCTTCAAAGGGCAACGTGTGCTCTTCTCCCCTGACCTTTATATTTTGAAATGTGCAGCAGAACTGGGCTTAATAAATACTTAAAACTAATTATTTAATTTCAGTTGAGTTACGCTAAGTTTTATTCTTAGTTTTGGCCATTCAACAGCTAAGGTCTATCCTGAGCTAGATCAAGGCTCGGCATCTCTGCTGCAAAGGAGATCAGAAAAGAAGAAATAAGGGGGACATGATAGCAATATTCCAGTATTTGAGAGGTTGCCACAAAGAGGAGAGGGGGGGGGTCAACTTATTTTCCAAAGCACCAGAGGGCAGGACAAGAAACAATGGTTGGAAACTGACCAAAGAAAGAAGCAACCGGGAATTAAGGAGAAACTTCCTAACAGTGAGGACAATTAACCAGTGGAACAGCTTGCCTCCAGAAATCGTGGGTGCTCCATCCCTGGCGATGGCGAACCTTTTAGAGACCGAGTGCCCAAACTGCAGCCCAAACCCACTTATGTATTGTTGGATGCTGGGTGGGCGTGGCCCATTGGGTGGGTGTGGCCCATTGGATTAGGGTGGCCTATTAGGTGGGTGTGGCCTATTGGGTGGGCATGGCTGCAGTGGTAACAGCAGGCTGGATGGGACTAAAAAGTTCAATCAATCAATTCCAACTTTGCTAGATGAGAAGTTTAAATTGATTGATTGAGCCTTTTTTTTTTTGCACACGGCGGCGGAGGCCTAAAGCGAAAAGGTTTTATAAAACCCAGCTGAAGGCCTAGGACTGGGGCGACGGCGTGCGTGTCCACAGAGAGGGCTCTGCGTGCCACCTGTGGCACCCGTGCCATAGGTTCGCCACCACAGGACTAGACAGTCACTTGTCTGAAATGGTATAGGTTCTCCTGCTTGAGCAGGGGGTTGGACTAGAAGACCTCCAAGGTCCCTTCCAGCTCTATTCTATTCTAAATGCATTGGATCCAACCCGGGGTGTGTGTGCTTGTTGAGCGGGGATGCAAATGCAGATTCTGATGCTAGGACTGCCTGTGAGTCCAAAGGGACCCCCATCTGGAAAGCCATCAGTGACCTATCAAGGCCACCTCCCTTCATCCTCTTCCATTTTCTCCCTGATGCAAAGCAAGGGTGAGGCCCAGGGCTTGCTTGGGAAGAGTGATGCCAAATGACATCGCTTTCCATGAGATCCTTTGAATTTGCTCTGGCACCGCGAAAGCTCTCTCCACCCAGCCGGAATGCTAACCAACGCTAGTCCTGATCTAATTTCAATCTTTGTTTGCACAGAAAACAACACCCGAGATGGACAAAACCGTCCAGATTTAGGCCAAAAGACTCAAGCTAGCTTTCACAGTCATTCACCCTGGAGGAGAAGTGCTTCCACACGCATAGCAAAATAAATAAATAAATAAAAAGCGCAGAAGAAAACAACATGGGTTTCTTGAAATTAAATACAGCCTGTTCTTCCCTTGAGCTTTTTATGAACTTTGCTTTAAGTTGGAGATCCATTCCTTGGAGAGCAAGGGTTAGGGAAGTCTCCCCCCCTACACACACACACACACACACACAGAGGGGAGAAAGCCAACTGCCAGCAATCGCTTTCTGAGAAGGTCGGCCTGCAAGCATCCTGCAGCTGCAAGGCAGGGAGGCAGCAGGGGGAGGTTTTATTTGGCACTGAGATAAGAAGTCCCCTCCCCAATGAGCTGGTCCTTGGCTTGCTGGCTTGTTTAGCTGGCAGATGTCCAGCTGAACCAAAGCAAAATCATATAGAACAGAACAGAACAGAATAGGAATAGGAATAGACCTAGAAGGGACCTTGGAGGTCTTCTAGTCCAACCCCCTGCTCAGGCAGGAGAACCTAAACCATCTCACACAAGTGACTGTCCAGTCTCTTCTTAATCACAGCCATATTGGGTGATGGGAAAGGGACAAGGAACTTGAAAGCTGAATAGGAACTTTGGTTGAGCAGCTTCAGATTCAGAAATACATGCAAGTTTCTGAGTTTCTCCCCTTGGCTCAATATAGCACAGGAAGCAAGGGGCAGGGTGGGGACAATTGATGCGCTGACACAGAGAGTAATGTTTTGGGTCAAACATGCCCACCTGTTCATGAGTTGCCAGCAGCATATTTAAGATAGGTGTGTGTGTGTGTGTGTGTGTGTGTGTGTGTGTTAGTATGGGTTTTCCAGCATAAAAAGAAGAAAGATTTAGGAAAAATGTTTCAAACTGACAACAAATTAGCAAAATATGGGGGCATTTTTCATGCCATTAGCAAGGCTGTGGTATGCAAACAGATTCTAGAAGCTCCAAATAGGTGCTCGGCCAGACCTGCTAATTTAAAGCTTCACTATACATATATGTGGGTGAGAATGTGTGCATTTGTGTCTTTCTATGTGTGTGTTGTGTGTGTGTGTGTGTGTGTGTGTGTGTGTGTGTGTGTGTGTGTGTAGGAGAAAGAGAAGAAGGAGGTGGTGGTGATGGTGGATAAAACCAGACAGATCTCCCAAGCTGTTGTTAAATACTTAACTATAGTATCTTAGATAATTTTTGTTAACACACCTTGATTTAAAAACAAAGGATCTTTTAAATTTAAGAACATAAACACAAAAGTAAAATCCTCTATTTCATTGTAAATGAGCAGCAATTTCAATTCCACTTCTTTAATAAACGTGAAACATGTAATTAAGCATTTGGATCCAGCACAGTGGAGTTCCCATTTGGTTCTTTAATTATCATGTTTGGTCATTACTTTATATTTAAATCCCTGGTGGTGATGGTGGTTTAATATTATATGGCTATTTCCCCCTCTTTATGGCTTGTTTTACTTATTTAGCAAATTTATATAGCCACCCATCTCCCTGAACATGATTCTCGGCAGCGTACAACCAATAAGAAATAAAACAATTTAACAGCCATTAAAATAATTAAACATACAGTAAAAAAAATGAAACCAAGTTTGTGGGAGAATCCCCCATGCTTGCATGAACAGCCCTCTCTCAACAGAGGGGGAGGGATACGATATCATCTATCTCCGGTCTACAACACAATCCTTTCAGCACTTCCAAGAAGGCGCCACACCCATTTGCACCACTCAGATGACCCTGAAGACACAGATAAACCTCCAAGTGGCCTCAATGACTCTCTAAAAGAATGCAAATGGCCAGCTGTCTTCAAGGAGTATAAATCCTTCTATTCCTCACCATCCAGTCAGAGCTGAAGAAGCTTCTTGGATGAGAAGCCAAACATCTTCAAAGAAAAACAAGAAGTCCAGTAGCCTCTTGAAAAAGCACCTTTGCGACAACCATGATCTGGATGACTGAGAGTCTCCACAGACATGCGTGTGTAACATTTGGAGGAGCACGTCACAATGCAGCAAAAAGGCCTTATCCCACATCTGAAGGACTGAAACAGACACATTTCTAACAGGCCCTTTGTGACCCCTGCTAAACCTTTTCTGTTGTTCCATATAGCAAGATAAATAATGAGAGGAATGTGAGATGGAGCTATGCAGCAATAAAAGTAGCAGCATAAATCATGACTACTGCAAAATGACTTGGAAATTTTGTCATAGCCTTCTCCAACCTGGCTGGCTGGACTACACTCCATGCCCAATCATATTCTGTTCCCTAGGCCATCATTCAGAATTTGTATTTAAAAAAAAAACAACAAGCCTCCCAAATCATATTTAAATATGTCTTTTCAAATCTACCTTTTCTCTTAGTACACATTTATAAATGCATTTGCTTGGGAGGAAAATAAACATTTTACTTGATGACTGAAATTTTAAAAACTAAACCATCCCTTAAACTGGTAACACTTAAAACGAAAAGCAAATGCATGAACAGAACAGCCTCTGCAAAAGGCAGATCATAATAAACCACTGAATATCTATAGGTGAGCTACTGCAGCACAGAGAACATTCTCTAATTGATTCAACTTGAGTAGAATTTCTGGGTGTTCGGTACACACCCATAGACAACCATTACATGCATACACACGTCAAATATAACCCTCTCCCAATTCATCCTCACAGCATGGTGAACCTCACCAATCCTACTTGAGAATTCTAAGCACTCTACATTCCTGGATGACTAGTCCCAATTCTCAAAGCACCGAATCAAGAAGAATGCAGCTTCCAAAACTTCTGGGTGCCCTGGCATTATTACCACATACATTCTCTGCTCTAGCTCTGCCCTAGTTGGTTCCTCTTGGTGGGATGGAGCAGTGTGACTGGCTCAGAGAACCAGAATGCCGCAAACTTACACTGTGTGTTGCAAAGGAGTGAATGAACTCCTTAACCCGAAGCTCTCATTTTGGGAACATAGGATTCCAAGCATCTACAGATGTTCAGGCCACAGAACTCTAAAGCTCTGCCAATAAAATAAAATAATAATAATAATAATAAAAAAATCCTACAGTGGAAGAAGTGTTTGCAACATCCCCCCCCCCTTCCCAATGCAGCTCATCCAGGTTTAGCTTTTATATAGTATTTTGAAGAGGGGAAATTTAAAAAGAAGTGCACGCTTTTCTCTTCCTCGGATTCTTCCTGGGACACTTTGCATCAAAAGGCTATGGCCTCCCGGGGCAGGCGGGTGGAGGGTGCCAAGCTTTGCTGTTGGCACATGCGGGCCTCAGTGCTGCCCACCCTGCCATGCTCCTTGCCAAAGGGCACTGTGGTGACGCACATCCTGCTAAAACCCTCACGAGGCTGTGCAGATCCAACATGTCGAGGCCGTTTCGACCCACTCCTGCCAAGCTTGTGTGCATTCCTAAGCTGATCCTATGCCAGCACCTCTCCATGCTGTAAAACAAAATGTTGTCTTGAAGAGGAGGAGGACGACTTAGGATAGATTTGGTAGATTAATTGGAAACACAGTCAGAGTGTTGCAACTGGGCATAGACGATTCTGCTTTCAGAATACAAATGTATTCATTCTCAGCCCTGGAGCAGTTCCCCAAATGGAAGGGGACATTTTTGCCGCATGAGCTCACTGCCCTCCTCCCAACACGAAGGCAGCAAACAGCACCATCGGGACCTCACAGCCTAGGCTCCGGACGCTGCAGCTGGGCTCCGATAGACGTGCTGCTTGCGTCAGAAGGCAGGCCACACAAAGGAGTCGCGGCTGCAGCAGAGATTCCTTTGGCATTCACAGCCAGCAGCTCTTGGAAGAGAGAGGAGTATCTTGTTTGCCGTGGGAGCCCGCAGGTCACTGCATCCGAGCCAAGTTGCAAATGTAATAAGGAAGAGTAAAATTAAATTGATAATCATCAGTCTGCCTTTGAGGGCAAAAGGATTGCTTTGTTAATCAATCCTCGATTTGGTTTGCCAATTTGGATGCGCGGAGTTTTCTTCCCGAGCAAGAAGCCTAATTCTGTTGTTTTTAGATGCACACATTCAGGCTGGGAGCAGGGAACGTCTCGGAGGGGAGTTCATCCTGGGTATGAAAGAAGGGAGGACAACTTCTTTATGGCAGACCTCGCCACATTATAAAAACCTAGTCTCCATTAGCTTCCAAATCCTGCCTGATTCACGGAAGAGGGATTGAGATACACCTAGGGCTTCTGCCTTACTGCATAAACCAGCCAGTGTCTGGACATAGCAGCAGCAAGAGAAAAAATAATAATCCATCACCTCCTCTCTCCAGTCATCCAGATGCTGTGGGCTACTTGTGCTTTCCCTTTAAACTGCCCTGGCCAAGCCTGAATGGAAAAGGGTCAGAAGGTCTCCTAGAAATGCCACAGAGATTAGTACGTACATATACGTAAGAGTTCTCCAATGCCTGGTAACCTTTGGGCAGTATTCTTCAACCCTTTGCCTTCCCGAATTATTAAAAGTCCATTCTCTTAACATGGACAAAGGCGAAGAGGCTGGGACTTGCAGTCCAACCTGGAAGATGCAGTTGAGAATGGCTGCCACTGAAAATACAGATTGATTTATTGGTGAAGAGTGCTGGAGAGCATGTGGCCCCTGCAGAAAGCAGGAAACTACATTTCCCAACATGCCTCATGATTAGTCCATGCCTGCTGGTGCTCTGGGAACTATATTTCAGCCACATCAAGAGAACCAGAGATGCCAGCCTTATTTTAATGCATCGTAAGAATACTGGTTGAGCCTTCCTCCTATGTGGTCCTTTACTGGTAGCCTGTTTCCCAGCAGTTGTCTTTTTCTGGCCTACGAACAATATCAGTCATCTTCCAAGTTCAGGCAAGTTCCAGTTTTGTCATTAACCCTCTGCCCTATGTTTATAGCCCAGCAGCCAACTTTTGTTAAAAAAAAAATCTTTGTGAAACTGTTCCAATTTAAGTTGACTGGAACACATTCTTCCTCTTGACTTGGCTATGTTGGAACCAAGATGAAAAACAAGATTGAAGAAAAAGACTCAAGGACTTTAGGTTTAACTCCTAAGGTTTTAATCAAAGGAATACCTCTGGGCTCAGCACTATCCAGACTTTTTTTCTTTCTTTCTTTCTTTCTTTCTTTCTTTCTTTCTTTCTTTCTTTCTTTCTTTCTTTCTTTCTTTCTTTCTTTCTCTTTCTTTCTTTCTTTTTCTTTTTTCTTCCTTTCTCTTTCCTTTCCTTTTCTTTCTTTCTTTTTTTGCTTCTGACTCAATGGCAACATTCAACTCTCTCTGTCCTGGAATATGCCAGAACTCCCATCCAAGCAAGCTTGTCAACTGCCACTTGCCTAGAGTGAATCACCTTGACCACCAGGTGAATAGGTAAGAAACATTCACATATTGCCTTAGTCCAGGGGTCTGCAACCTTGACAAGCTAAAAGTTGTCAAGGCTGCAGACCCTTGCCTTAGTCAGTGTTCTCCCTTGCCCTCCATTTTTTTGCAATTTGAGAAGAAAAACTCGCCATCGGTAGTCCCCATGATCATTTGAGTGAACAATGGAGCAAAAGCAGATATAGTGTTGCTGGAGTTGGTTGGGAAGCAGTCTCCATGTGCTCATGGGTAAAAAAAACCTGACAAAACCTGTTCTGCACGTTTTTTGGTTTATTTGCAGTAATTCAATGCAGGACAAAGTGGGGGGGGCAGACTGAGAGAATGGGAGCTCCAGACAGCACTGAGCATCCCTAGTTTTTGGCCAGGTTTGGTCTAGTGCAGACGTGTCAAACACAAGGCCCGGGGGCCGGATTTGGCCCGCGAAGTGGTTTCATGCGGCCCGCGAAGCCATCCTGGAAACAGTGAGGGAACGGCCCCCACTGCCTTGGCCCTGGCCCAGAGACCCTCCTTCTGCCAGGGACCCTCAGATCTGTCCCACTCCTGCCCAGGCCCCCATAGGCACCCTTGATGCGAACGATGTAGAGCTGGCCATGCCCACCCAGTAGGCCAAATGCACTCTAGCCACGCCCACCCAGTAGGCCACGCCCACCCAGGCCACACCCACCCGGCCCCTTGAGGGCAACTGCAATGCTGATGCGGCCCTCAATGAAATGTGAGTTTGACACCCCTGGTCTAGTGGTTAAGGCACCAGACTAGGAAGCAGGAGACTATGAGTTCTAATCCTGTCTAAGGCATGAAGAACCAGCTGAGGTGACTTTGGGTCAGTCACTTTCTCTCAGCCCAAGCCACCTTGCAGGAATATTGTGAGGAAAACAGGAGAAAGAAGGAGTATTAGGTATTTTCACCACCTTGAGTTATTTATAAAAATTAGAAAGGCGAGATTAAAAAAAAATTAAAAAAAAATCCTAAGGAGACTGATGGCTGTATTGATACCAGTGGCACTTTAATTAAGGCAAGTGGGAGGATTATGAACTGGGTTCCCTGCTCACCCATCTCAATCAGAGTCACTGGGCAATTTTAGGCCAGTCACTCTCTCTCAGCCCAACCCACACCTCATATGGTTGCTGTTGTCAAGAAAATGGGAAGTAATAATATTCATTATGTATATATATATAAATATATGTAAAGGTAAAGGTTCCCCCACACATGCGTGCTAGTAGTTTCCGACTCTAGGGGCCGGTGCTCATCTCCGTTTCAAAGCCGAAGAGCCAGCGCTTGTCCGAGGACGTCTCCGTGGTCATGTGGCCGGCATGACTAGACGCCAAAGGCGCACGGAACGCTGTTACCTTCCCACCGTAGTGGTCCCTATTTTTTTACTTGCATTTTTACGTGCTTTCGAACTGCTAGGTTGGCAGAAGCTGGGACGAGTAACAGGCGCTCACTCTGCTACGCGGCACTCGGGATTCGACCCGCCAAACTGCCGACCATCTGGTCGACAAGCTCAGCGTCCTAACCCACTGAGCCACCGCTTCCCTTATATAAATATATATGGGCGGGGATAAAAAAAATTGAAGGAGAAGGAGGATTTTCTTCACAAAATCCTGAATAACGTGTAGATTTTTTTTTACCCCTGAGGGGAACTCTATGCAACTGATGAAGCGACTGGTCAACTTCAATACTCATAAAAGTGCTGATACTTTTAAGTGCCACACGTCTCTTTAAAAGAGCTGAAGTGGTTCACTAACTGCAAGATAGTAAGCTCAAAAGGCCTGCCGTGGCTTCTCTTCAAAAAGTTACATCTGTCTTCACGTGCTGGGAAGAGAAAGTGATAAGCTGAGAACCAGCCAAGAAGTCTGCCTTCTACATGTGGGTGTGTAAATCAAGAGTACTAGAGCTGGCCTTATACGAATTGTGTTTATTCATCCTCACCACAGTGCCAAAGCAGGCAGGTGCAAGGCTGATAGCCAATGCATTAGATGAAGAAAGGTACAAGATTCGCTCAAGATGAGCCAATAAGCTCCATAGTTATACGGAAATGTAAAGCTGTTAAAAAATTGGATCTTTCCCATCAAAGATAACACAAATCTGAATAGCCACAAGAGTTTGGAGTTTGTTTACCACATAGGCACACGCAGACACATACATACATTTTTGACTAAGGTAGATATATCAGGATCTACCAGTCATGGGATTGGCAAAGTGGCCTCAGTGGGAGCCTGATCACACTTGGAAGCCCTATGCTGTGGCTCCTCTAAATAATAACCAGTCAAACCTTGCACAAGCTTGAACTAAGATCTAAGACTTTAAGAGCGAATGTAAAGGTTCAGCAAGGTTTTTTGTTTTGTTTTTAGACTACCTTGCACAAAATTGATCATTGGTGCCTTGGCAGTTTTTGTAATTAGTAGAGCTCTGAGAGTTGCAGAAGACCTATCAGGATTTCTGATTTATGACTATTTTAACAGCAACATTTCCTCCCAAGCTCTAAATTATATTGCTGAAATGCCACAAACAAAGGGAGGAAATCTATTTTGGTGGGAGAAGGGAACTTACTTCTTTCCCTGGTACTCAAAGCTAATGCTTCTATTTTAAACGTACCCACACAGGAACATCACACATATTCACACATATAGTCAATGAATATGCCATGGATGATGCAAAACACTTAGGTCTCTCAAGCTGAATGAATTTTCAGATAGGCCAATCTTACAGCAAGTGGAAAGTTCTTAAATCATTCTCTCTCTCTCTCTCTCTCTCTCTCTCTCTCTCTCTCTCTCTCTCTCTCTCTCTCCCCCTCCCTCCCTCCCTCCCTCCCTCCCTCCCTCCCTCTCTCTCTCCAGCATAACACTGGCCCTATCATTTTATCTGTGGATAAAAAACATGATGGTCAGCTGCAGTCTTGTCCGATCTGATGTCTTTTGGACACACCAGACAATGATCACCATATTCCAGTCAGCATGGCCAAATCTGGAGAGCTGAGAACATCTGCCCCTTAAGAAATGGTAACAATACAGGGCAACATATTTGATTTTATCCACATCACTGCTTGCTTTTTAACAAGTGAAGAAGAGCAGGCTCATCTATCTGCTGGATGGGTTGCTAGGCTTCCATGAGTATGTGCCTAATGTTTAGATCACATGCAATCTTCGCGAAGATCATTTACATTTTTCTAACAAAACTATAATAGAAGCTAGTTTACCAGAGGTAAAATTTCCAAAATTTAGTTTACAATATTATAAAATTAAATGCTCACACCCCTTGCACTATCTGTTTATTATTTTAAATTAAGCTCCCATCTGTATGCTTAAATCAGCCTGTCAAACACTCAGTGACTAGTGTGCAATGGCTCTATTTGCAGAGAGGGAGAGCGGCCTTTAAAAGTAGGAGCATGTTCCATTTATGCCTCAGACTGTTTAAGACTAAGCAACTGCTTAATTTATGGCCTTTAAAATCCATCTCCTCCCAGCAGTGTGGAGCTTTGGGGCAATCATACACTTTGCAAACAGATTTTCATGACTGTGAAGGGGGAAGCAAAAGGCAGGGGAGAGAAGGAAAGGGAAATCCAGACATCTCTAGAGCTCAACAGTTTGTGAGTGCAGTTCATGACTAACCCCAATTACAGGTATGTTGTTGTTGTTGTTAGTTGCGAAGTCGTGTCCGACCCATCGCGACCCTATGGACAATGTTCCTCCAGGCCTTCCTGTCCTCTACCATCTTCTGGAGTCCATCTAGGCTCATGCCTACTGCTTCAGTGACTCCATCCAGCCACCTCATTCTCTGTTGTCCCCTTCTTCTATTGCCCTCAACCTTTCCCAGCATTAGGCTCTTCTCCAGTGAGTCCCTCCTTCTCATTAGGTGGCCAAAGTATTTGAGTTTTAGCTTCAGGATCTGGCCTTCTAAAGAGCAGTCAGGGTTGATCTCCTCTAGGACTGACCGGTTTGATCGCCTTGCAGTCCAAGGGACTCGCAGGAGTCTTCTCCAGCACCATAGTTCAAAGGCTCCAATTCTTTGGCGCTCAGCCTTTTTTATGGTCCAGCTTTCACTGCCATACATTGCAACTGGGAAGACCATAGCCTTGACTATACGCACTTTTGTTGACAGGGTGATGTCTCTGCTTTTTAGTGTGCTGTCTAGATTTGCCATGGCTTTCCTCCCAAGGAGCAAGCGTCTTTTAATTTCTTGGCTACAGTCCCCATCTTACAGGTATGGGCACCAGTATAAAGTTAAAAATCTGTGGGTCTCCAGATGTTGCTGAATTACATCTACCAACATCCCTGAGTAGGATGTTGCCACTGCCCACTGTCCAATCTCTCTAAAGGAAAACAGGGTAAGGAACCTAATTTCATTTGGTGACCCAAAAGGCAGAGTCAAATTTTTGACTGTCAGCAACTACCATAGTAGACATATCTCCTCACTTCTTAATAAGTAGCTAGCTTGCTTACCATCCCCACTCTGAACTTTCCATTCCTTCACATCTCCAAATCTAAGGGCGAATAATCTTGGAGGCAGGGCATCTTGATTGTGGTCTCCACTTTACAGAACATGCCCCTGTTGCAGAGACTTGCCCTGTTTGTGTGGAGCTTTGGGAGTGCTTCTGAAAAGGGTCTATGACCATTTGCCATGACCCTCTCACCATGGCCAGCTCGCCGCAGCCAACGTGTTGTGGTCAACTTGCAGCAGGACAACTCGCCACAGCCACAGCCAATTCACTGCAGGACAACTCATTATGGGACACAACCCACATTGAGTTGGCCATGGCAGGTTGGCTGTGGCAAGTTGTCCCATTCAGCTTCTGAAAAGCTTTTTGAAAATACTTCCCTACCTTTTATTTCCTTTTTTAAAAAAAAGAGGTTATGCTATAATTATTTTAACAATTATTTTAGACTGCTGCTTCAGATTCTTGGATTCCACCAAGGAGATAGCAGTGGTATAAAATACTAGATAGATAGATAGATAGATAGATAGATAGATAGATAGATAGATAGATAGATAGATAGATAGAGACAGAGACATAGACACAGACAGACAGACAGATATTCAGCTTTGAAAGTAGAATACTATAGGACTAGCTCCAAAGAAGCAGATGGGGTAAGGCCCAAATCTCTATTTAAATTAAAATACAGATAATTGCTCTTGAGAATGGAACACTCTCCATTTTTGTCAAACTAAACATTACAAGCGGCAGTGTTTTTAGATGGAGCTCTGGGGGTTGTATTCAAGGCTGGGGGTGGCTGCATAGATCTAGAAGTTGTGCATTTTTCCCTCACAATCCATTCCTATAACTTCATAATCCATCTACCAGTTCTCTCTTCATGTTGCCTGCTTGCAATGCCCTGAGGGTCTGAGTGATGAACTCCAGGTGCTCAACTCTTCTAGGAACCGATGAGAGAGTTGTGGCTAGCCATTCTTCTAAAAGCCAGCCTCCCTTTCTGACTCATTCTGGAAATAGATTACTGCACATTCCTGAGAAAAAGGAAAGCACATAAACAGTTGCCAAACAAGAAGAAAGAAGGCCTTTCTGATGCCCAGACAAGACTCAATTTCAGAGTTAACTCACGTAAGATGGATCTGTTCATCTCTTATTAACTTCTCTACAAAGTCTCTATCAACATTGTCCAATCAAGGTGGCCTCTAGATATAAACCTCAATGTTCCAAATACTTCAATTAGCATAGCCACGGCAGAGAATTCAGGGAATTTAATTTGGAAGGACACAGTATGCGAAGTCTATTCTATGAGATCATCTAATTGAGTAATAAATACAAAAATAGTTCTGGGTGTGCACAGATGTCCGACATCCTGCAAATTTTAGGAGAATTTGCAGGATATAGATTAAACCTCAGTCTATTACCTCAAAGCTACCCTAACACTGATGCAGACATGAAGATCACCCAGTTGGACCTGGTTGCTGCATGTGATTGGGTGAAATTGGCTTCCATTGACCTGGAAAGCAGATCCTCCACCTGCAAGAAAATGCGAGGAGGAGGAGGAGGAGGAGTAGAAGGAACAATTAACATGTCATAGTGCTGCAATGGAACCTGAATGACAAGTCATTTTAAATGGAGCCAATCTATTGCATTTACCAATTACTCAGAGTTCTACATGCTGCATGTGGGTGAGTGTGATACCAGCTGCCGACTGTCTTTTTAGCCTATACAGTTTCCTGATGGAATGTGGTTGCACTGGTTTTACACAGTATTTTATTTTGCCTGTGTGCACGTGTGTACATAACGTCAAGAAAAGGAATCCTATTGTCCTTTTCCAGTAAGGTGACCACGGAAGATTCCTGCCCCCAACCCCACTGGCAGTCCTATCTCCCAGTGTGTGAATTCTGTTTTTACCACTGGAAAAATGAAATTCTTTCTTTGTCTAGTGCACAAGTTTGGTACCCTCAGTTTCAAATAGAATGTGACTGAAGGAGCTACTATTGTTTTGCCCAACCTTACAGAGCTGCATTACAGGTCTCATCATCCTTGACGATCAGTCATAGTGATTGGGACTACACAACAATTTCTGACCATACAGGGCTGGACATGCCTGATTTTCAATCATGTTGATGCCTCTCCTTTCCCCAAATGGTCATGACATGCAGAAACAAAACACCTCTTTATCTGTGCATTCCCCTGATAAAGAGCCTCCTTTAAATCATAAAGATTTGCATATGCCTGCTGATGTTTCTATTTTCTTTGGCCCAGTGTGTCTTGCAACAACACAAGTACTTTTGGCTACAGAGAAGTATATAACCTGACTCAGATTATAGAACACTGCCATCATTTCACTATAAACTGTAGTTATGGGCTTCTGTTTGCCCCAAAAATGTTTTTTCCCCTTCCCTTCCCCTTCCCATATCTCTGCTCTTCAGCCAGATGAGTTTTGATGATTTTAAAAACTGGTTCACAACTTTGTCTGATTTCAATTAATTGAGCTTCGCCATGGGTGTTGCATTATTATTGTCCTGTCACTGCCACATTCTGAATAAGAGCAATGGAATACTTAGTAGATGATTTATTTTCTTTGAGATTCAAACTAGACGTGATGTGTAAGAGGTTGAGTTCCACCCCCCCTCTGGAGGCATTTAAATCAAGGAAATGGGAGTGGGAGAATATAATTAAACCCACAATCTAATCTGGCTCCCCCACAAGCTGCTTTAACTATTAAATAGTCATCTGTAGATCTAATTCTCCCAACTACATATAGAGTGTACGTTTAGCCCATTCCGTGATCCAGCACTCCAAACATTTTTACATTCTCTCAAGGCCACGTTGTCAATATTTGGCAGCAACAATGGAAAGCAATGTTTCAAGTTGTTGTTTTTTTTTTGGTAACAGAACAAAACAGACCCACTAGGTTTAAAATGCTTACTTACTGCCTTTTAGAACAACCTTCCCTATCGTCCCACCCATCTCCATAGTGACATCACTAACATGCCCTGGCTCAATTAAAGAATAAAACTGCCTGCTGCTATCCTAAGTTTAAAAAGAAAAGCAAGAAGCTTCTTTTTATTTTATTGACACCATAGAGCAGACATGTCAAACACAAGGCCCGGGGGGCCGGATCCGGCCCGCGAAGTGGTTTCATGTGGCCCGCGAAGCCATCCTGGAAACAGTGAGGGAACGGCCCCCACTGCCTTGGCCCTGGCCCAGAGACCCTCCTTCTGCCAGAGACCCTCAGATCTGTCCCACTCCTGCCCAGGCCCCCCCATAGGCACCCTTGATGCGAACAATCATGCCCACCCAGTAGGCCATACGCACTCTAGCCACGCCCACCCAGTAGGCCACGCCCACCCTGGCCATACCCACCCGGCCCCTTGAGGGCAACCGCAATGCTGATGCGGCCCTCAATGAAATGTGAGTTTGACACCCCTGCCATAGAGGCATGGTGGTGCAGTGGTTAGAATGCTGTATTGCAAGCTAACTCTGTTCACAGTCTGGAGTTTGATCCTGACCGGATCAAGGTTGACTCAGCCTTCCATCTTTCTGAGGTCGGTAAAATGAGGACCCAGATTGTTGGGGGAAATATGCTGACTCTGTAAACCGCTGAGAGAAGGCTGTAAAGCAGCATATAAGTCTAAGTGTTATTGCTGTTATCCCATCAAAGCCCCATTTTAGTACAAATGTTTTAGTTTAAGTTAGGGGCTTTCCTCTTCTATGTCAGCTTCTTTCCAAACTGCCAATCTCTCCCAACAATAGAGAGCAAACAGCAACATACCTTATTTCTAAATCACTACATAAGCATAATGTCAAGAAATCGGGTCTTTGACATCACATGGCTTTGAGTAGCCTTACTTAGGGCTGTAATCCCATCCGTGCCAGCTAGAAGTGGACCTGCCACATCCAAGCAGGCAGCTCGTAAGCAAAGCCACACAATATTTCTTGAACTTTCCCCAACCTGGTTTATTGGGAGCGTTGGTTCAGCTTGTAAAATCCCAACAAGGCTCCTTACCCCATGTTGCTCAGAAAGGAGGGACAGTACTTGTGCACAGAAAACATCCAATGCAGTCACTGTTCACCAGGATTTTCAAGAGGGGTTTGTGAAACACCAGAAAGCTGCCACCGGTTTGTGTTAATATTATAGCAAAAGCTGGATGCCTTGCGTTCCTATGTTCCTGAGTATTGCAAATGTTGATTGGAATAATCATCCCAAAGCTGCTTTTCCAAAAGGCAACTGGGCTTTCTCGGTTTTTCTTTGAAAATGTGTCACTTCTCATCCAAGAAGCTTCTTCAGTTCTAACTGACTGGTGGGGGACGATTCCCTTTGGGGAATCCTCCCCATGTCCTGATTGAGAAACTTGATAGACATGGGAGTAATCAGTTCCTTTGTGAATGGAGAAACAGGGTAATACACACACACACACACACACACACACACACACACACACACACACAAACACACATATGTACGTGTGTTTGTCGGTGTGCATGAAAAGATATGTAGAAGGCAACTGGAATGGGTGTTAAGTAAGAAATAGCTGTTATAAGGTATTCATATAACACAGCGGCCCTCAACCTTTTGGGCACCAGGGACCGGTTCTGTGGAGAAAGGTTTTTCTGCAGATCGAGGGGGTGTGGTTTCGCACGCTGCCTGCATCCTGTGGATGGGGCTTTCCTTGTTTGCAGGGACCGGTTTCTGACATGCCGTGGCCCAGTGCCAGTCTATGGACCGGGGGCTGGGGACCCCTGATTTAACAAATATCACACCTGATTATTAGAATCTCTCCCTATACATCGTAGGTTGCTTCGTATTCAATTATAGAACTGCAGGGGAACAGCATCAAAATCTTTCCAGAGACACTTGTTCTATCTTGTTTCCTTGTTAACATGAGGGCAAGAGGATAGAAACATCTTGTACAGGTGAAGGAGGAGCCAGAGATTGTCCAGATACAATCCGTTCAACTGACTAGTGGGTTATAAAAACACATTTCTCTCTCTCTCTCTCTCTCTCTTCCCAAGTCTCTTTGGAAAACCTGGCACCAGATCCAGTGCCCCTTCTCTATTTCTAGCTAGCTAGCATCACTCAGGAAGATCCCAAGCTGAAGGTAGCTTTGCAGGCACAGCTGCCCACTAAGGCAATGAAGAGCTGGGCCCTTAAGACAACTACAGTAGCTACTGAATGAGGCTGCTGCCTTAAGCTCATCTGGCAAAGTCATTTGCGCCCCAAGCAGCACCTCCCCCCACTTTCTTTTACTTTTGTTTCTTAACTTGTCTAAACTAAGCAGGGAAAGGAATGTCTCTTTGGGGAGTCTGCAGGAAGTGGTTTGGGTGCTTCTCTCTCTCTCTCTCTCTCTCTCTCTCTCTCTCTCTCTCTCTCTCTCTCTCTCTCTCTCTCCCTCCCTCCCTCCTTCCCCCACCCCACCCCACCTCCACCCCCCATAACATTTACACAGGGTCTTTGCATTTCTTAAGATATCTGAAACACACAGAGACTGAGCGACCCATGCAAGGATGCGTAACTAGAACCGTCCAGCTGTCCGGAGAGAAGGTCCTGGCGAGAGCTGTTTGGTTACTCCAAGGAGAAGTGAATGAAACCTATCCCATCATTTCTGCAAAATCCAATTGGTGGTCATGGATGGGAGTGTGGGGTTTTCAAGCCCCCTCTTCCTCTCCTTTTTGAACTTGGTTCAAAAGGTTTCCCTCTTTCCTTGTAAAAATAAAAAAAATAAGATGGAGGGTGGTGTGACTTGGGAGAAGCAACAAACCAACCAATTGTAGCTAACTTTTAATCGCTTCTTGAAATCATCCAAAGTTCAGATACAAAAGGAAGAGTTCCTTCTAAGCAACTGGAATCACTACTCCTTCAGCTAGCAGCATCTCTAGCAATGTTGTCAATGCAAGCATACAAATGGGATTTTGCCATCGAGTGCATACTGTATACCGGCCTATTTGCATCATCTCTTTTGATACTGAGTTAAGAACTGGTTGCAGTCATCGAGACCACAGCGTTGTCTTTTTTCATATTTCTATACTCCTACCTTACAGCGCTTACTGCATTTGATTCCATGTCCTTCAACTCTACCCTGCACCTTTCCTTGCTAAGCTTTGCTCTGGGTCAATCACTGGGATGGGACACGACTTAATTGTTTTTAAAATAAACTTTAAACAAACTCTGCAATGTAAGAGGGGGGGCGGGGGGGGGGAAAGGAGCGCTCTGTGCCTTCTGTTTTGGGGATAGCCAAGTGGATTAAGAGACTTGCAGAAGAGACTGTATGAAGAGCGGTAGGTTGGGGGAAAGGCTGTGTCAGAACTACCAAGCACCTTTGACCAAATAGCAGTGATGGTGGATTGTAGATGAATCATATTAAAAAAAAAATCAACGATTAAGATACAAATAAATAGTGTTGGTGGGACTCTGTAATCTCATCCTACTGCTGTTTATTGCCCTCAATTTATTGCATACAGTTTATGACCAACCGTTACTCCATTACAGAGACAGAGATTAGTTTTTATTAGTTGATAGATTTGCATGCAATGCTTTTTTTAAATTTTATACTAGAGCAGCTGGGGGGAGAAAGTAATTTTATGTTCAGGGTTTGGATATACACCCTTCCCATTTGAGAACCTGCAGGATAAATCTGTATTTTTTTTCTCTCCCTGATTTGGCCTCACCTTACCCCCATATTGATTTTCTTGCCAAAAACTGAAGAATTTTTGGTAACTTTAAAGCTGTTTTGCAAACCCTGAATTACCCTCATTAAGGCATTGCTTTAATAATGGCCCCAGTCCATCATCTCAGCCTTTCCCCAGCTCATTCATCCTGCAGCAGTGCAACTGCTGTAAATATTTTTTCCTCCTAGATTTTGAGTGGCAAAGAGGAAATGGGCACCATTCCGTTCATCTGACCTACAACTATATATAGGTCATATGCCCTGTGATTGCTAGAAGTTGTGGTTTCTGGCAAATATATTATCCACTATCTTTTCCCCAGAACACAAGGAGTTTGGTCATGTATTTCTGGGAATAATAGGATTTGGAATCCGATCTATTTGGGGAACATCGCTTGAAGAAAGGATGATCTAGAGCAGGGGTAGGCAACCTTGGCTCTTTTATGACTTGTGCACTTCAACTCCCAAAATTCCTGAGCCAGCCATGCTGAGGGGAAAGGGAGTTTCCAAGCTGAGCCATGCTGGCTCAGGAATTCTGGGAGTTGAAGTCCACGAGTCATAAAAGAGCCAAGGTTGCCTACCCCTGATCTAGAGAAACTAACAACTTGTAGGTATAGGAAAAAACTAGCTAGTGAGAATTCTGGATTCTTCTCATCCTTCTACCACGCCAACGTTCGTATACAAAAAACTGAAGCCATTCTGGGTTTCTTTTTCAAAGAAAAGGCTAGTGCTTCTTAGGAAAAACAGAATTTGCCCTTTGGTTTGTTCAATCCAAAGTGATGACATAGAATTCAGCTTCTATTCTCATAGGGAATTAAGCAAAACAATGAACTCCCATCCTAGCCTTCATCAGTACCAAGAATCCAATTCATTCCCTTCCACTCAAATTGCACTAGATATTCCCACTTTTCCAAAAAGAGTAAGAAAAGTTTGCTCTTTTTAATCACTGAAAATGGAAGAATATACCATGAGAAGCTCAAAATAAAGATCCCCCAACATCTCGAAACAGTTCATGCAGTATATGAAGTTTAAAATCTGTGGATGTGCCTAATGACATAAAGAAGAAACTCCAGCATACCAATTCATGCAGTTATATAACAGGGACCCCCAAAGGGCCAACCATTCTGTTATATCTTTTATGATCTACTCCATCAAAGAGCTCATAAAGAACTTGTGAAGCCTTTGTAGGATAGATGATTTCAAGAAGTGAGATATCTTCCAATGCTACAATTTCATAATTAACTAAGGGATAAACTGTTGTAACGTAACATATTAAGAAGCAAGCTCACTAAACAAAGGTACTTATTTCTGAATAGATCTCTACATGTAAATACGAACATCCATTTAAAAAAAAGTGTGTACTGCCTACAACTCAGGCGCCTCCTCGCTTTGATATAACCTCAGGTTCATATTGTACTGATGCTAAAAGGATTTATGATGACTATTTGTTCTACTCTATTGATATACTGTATAGTCTGAAAAGCAGGAGCAAAATAACTTGGGAAAGGAATCAGCATGCAACCATTCCTTACAATGTTCACGAAAAATCACAGGATTTCTCCCCTGATCAAGAATGCTCTCTGAACCGTTCAAAGTTTAGAAAGCTATCGTTGTATATTGAACTTCAACCAGAAGACATGGAATCAATTTCCTGCTTGATAACCAAGTTTATATTTGGACCCGTGGCTATCTCTCATTCTAATCTATAACAAAGGTGTGTAATGAACGTCAAGGGGAAGAGGTGACTTCTTTGGAAGAAAAGCAGGTAATCCCAAATAAACAGAATTAGTAGCACAATCTTCTGGCACAGGTGTCAAGAACATGTTACTTCTTTGCAAAGTTACTTCTCCATTAAGTAAGATCATCTTCTCCTCTGGTTCTCCCATTATTATTTCAACTATGGTTCTCCCATTATTATTTCAATTAAGTCTACTTTTATATCAAGTACAAGAAAAACATACTGTTACTTGCAGGCATTCACTTTAATGCAACAAGTCCGATTGGAAATAGAAAAGCAGAGATGAGAAGGAACAAACCAAGTCAAGGAAGGAAGAAAGGGTAGAAGCCACAAAACAACAACAACAACAACCCATCAGTTTAATCCAGTAATCTCTATCAATTGCTATATAGAAACCTATCATCTCATCTTTTCATGTTTACAATACTAAGGAATATCTTAAATCTATCCTTGAATATCAGGAGACCGAATTTCTTTCCCATCTCCACAGGATAGTTTTGGGAGCTTTTTGATTCTCATGAATTGGTCACGTTCCTTTGTGGCTCTTTGGGGTTTCAAGTTATTCAATTTGCTTATATAACCAGGAAAGGGGTGGGGGGGGGAGAAGATAACATGTTAACATGATGCTCCCAAAATGGGAAACTGATTTTTTTATGAAGAACTTTGACTTCATCAAGCTTAAGGTTCAGCAAAGAAAATTATTCTACATCGGTGGAAAGAATTTATAACTCTGTAGAACTGGATCTTATCTTTGCTCAATTTTTTAAGCATCAGCCTATTGATTTTGTGGACCAGGATTAAACTCTCTTTCACCAATTTGGTTCCTGTTCATATTGCTATGGGTAGAATTCCTAGAATTCTTTGGCAAAGCCATACTGGAGAGGAATCGTACAGCTTTTAGCTTAAAGGCGGCCAGGCTAAACTGGAGAAAGTGAAGCTCACTATAAGTTAAGCCCCTAGACATTTATTTCCTAAAAGGCTGAGTGAAGAACTGCATGTATATATATATATATATATATATTCTCTACATAGACATGTAGCCTATGTGGGGAAATATGCTGTAGGACTTTGCGCAGGAAAACAAAGCTACGGTTCTTTGCAGAAGCTTTATTTAGCCTTTAATGCATCCTTGGAAAGGATGTGCCTCTCACAGGGAAAGCCACAAAAAAAGGCTGCAGCCTGGACAGCCGGTGATAGATGGGGTCTCCTTGAGTGTGCCTTTCTTGGAACTCGGTGTGGCGATGTGTTCTTGGACTTCTTCCGTTAAGAATGAACTGGCTGTTCTGACAGCATTGGGACTGAAAGTTGCATCTTTCGGGACTCCAGGGGAGATAACGGTAAAAGAGGCTGCCAAGGACAACCCCAGCAAAGAAACAAGCAAACTGGGGAAAGAATAAACAGAGGAGAACAGTGACCCCCATCAAACCAAGCTATCCAGACAGAGGTATTCAATGCTTAATTTTTCAATCCAAAAATTATCGGGCATGCCAACACTCACCACACACATGAATTTATTGAAGCCTGGTATTCTACCAAACAAGTGATGAACAAGCATATTAATCTAGAGCAGGCATGTCAAACTGCCGGCCCGCGGGCAGGATGCGTCACACTGAAACCACACCCACCCCATTGCCGGCAATGGGGAAAAGGTTGCAAGATGTCGTGCGACGTCACATGATGTCGCGAGTTTGACATGCCTGATCTAGAGCAGGGCTTTTCAACCAGTGGTACGGGTACCAATTGTGGTACATTGGCACCTGGCAGGTGGTACGCGACCATCCTGGAAAAGTGGTAGTGGGGGAGGGAAATGAGAGAAACCTGAGCTTGAGACAGCTGGAGCTTCAGGGCTGTCAGGGCTCAGCGGAAGCACCAGGATCAGCACACTTCTTCGGGGCTGTCAGGGCTCGGTGGAAGTGCCAGGCTCCAGCTGGAGCTCGGCGCTGATCCTGGTGCTTCTGCTGAGCCCAGAAGAAGCGCCGATCAGCTGGAATGTTGCAGCATCTCCAGGGTCTTGTGATTTACATTCAGATGCTTGGCAACTGATTCATATTTATCACGGTCACAGTGTCCCAGGGTCACGTGAAGTGACCAAAACCTGCTGCAACCAACCCGTAGATGGTGGGAGGTGGATAAAAACCAAACACCCCCCCAACCCACCCCCACTGCCAATCCTCAACAGAAATGCTCACAACAATGAAAACCTGGGACAGGAGGAAGAGTGCCGCCGGGCGGGCAGGCAGGTGTCTTGCTCAGCTGTGGCTTGGGGGGCACTTTTTTCAGTCCCTTTGTAACTTCAAACATTCACTAAGCCAACTGTTGTAAGTCGAGGACTACCTGTACTTCATCACTTTTTTCCTTTGGGAGAGGGGGTGTCATCAAGTTTTTGACACCTTGCTAGGTGACTGGTGGTACTCAGATGTTGCCGTATCCTAAAAGTGGTACGAGTGAAAAGATTAAAAAGCCCTGATCTTGAGCCACCATATGAATATGTAAGAATCCAGACCATTCAAAGTGCCAATCAACAAGAGAACCAATCCGCTGCTCAGAATTTAAATATCGCTCCAAACGAACAACCAATCACACTGACCAACTGACCACACTGGCGCAGAAGACATTGATTGGCTAAGGAAAATAGGGCAAGAAAATCCTGCTGCTGATGTTACCTAGTCTGGTAACGAAATGTTCAGAAAACTAAATTGAAACGAGCTTGGAGAGCAAACCAGTGCCAAAATCTAAAACCTGAGCCACGAGTATTTTCTATTATTTTAATTTTTCAATGTCTGGATCTGAGTTCCTGTATATCTAGTCAGATTTGTGATGCTGAACTAAAGCTTCAATCTCTTTTAAACAGGAAAACAATAGCCTTAACTTTAAGGGAAAAGGCAACGTGACCTGCTCTGTGAGAGGGACAGTTGTAATCTTGGTGTGTTTGGTTAACATGTACTGAGGAGGAGAGAATTCCATTCGGGTTTTTTGTTGTTGCTTTATGTCAGCAAAAGAATATGAGAGAAGAATGGGGAAATATAAGATCCTTGGTGGAGCAGGGGGCTAATGCCTCCTTAAGTAACACCAGCTGCCTGCAATTAGTGCAGGTTCGAGTCCCACCAGGCTCAAGGTTGACTCAGCCTTCCATCCTTCCGAGGTAGGTAAAATGAGGACCCAGATTGTTGGGGGCAATTAAGCTGACTTTGTAATAATGCCGCTTGGGTGTGTGTGTGTGTGAAAGCCCTAATAAGCAGGCATATACATAGAATGAAGGCTACTGCTAAGCTTGTAAGCCGCCCTGAGTCTTCGGAGAAGGGCGGGATATAAATGGAATTAAAATAATAAAAAAAAATAAGTGGGGAAAAGCCAGATAGCCAGATTTGTTTGCCCCTTATCCTAGTCTCATCTTATTAGAACTTTCTAAATGGCAGCAATGGAAACTGAACTCTTTTAATGAGACAGGTCAGCCTCTATGCCCTGCACTTGTCTACATATATTTTACGTTTATTTTTTTGTGGGGGGAGGTCCAATCTAATTTATCTATCTTCCTATTCTCAGAGGACAAAAAAAGGACAACTGTTTCATCTTGCATATATTTGATATGGGGAGGGGGACAGTAGGGGGAAGAACCACACTAAAATGTCAACATCTTAATCTTATCTCTTGAGAACAAGCATATCCGCTGCTTTCCCCTTTCCTCTCCCAGATACTTGATTACTCTCAGTGCTTTTCCTCTGATTCCTTTTCAAACTTGTCCACATTGTTTGTTAACCCAAACAAAGTATTCCTATCAAAGCCTGCCAGGACTGGACATAGAGATAACACCGGTTGACTTTCCTTCATAGAAAACATGTAGTTGGATTTAGGATTAGGTATAAACTGGTTCTTTGAGAAAACTGGTGAACGTGAAACTCACACCCCCTTTTTTGTGGCATTTTGGTTGGTTTTAATGAAGGCATTGGCCAACTAGATTTTTGGATGGTTTTCAAGAAGAAGAGTATATCTTTAATATTTGCCTCTCAATCAAGAAAAGAAAATAAGTAATGATCTCTGATCATAGCCTGGTTCACAAAACCATTAAACCAGATTCAAATTTTGTAAGAAATCCTGTAAGTTTCTAGAAGACTGTGACATTCAGTTTTTCAAGGTATCATCTCACCAATTTTAAACCCCGCTCATTGGAAGCCAAGCTTTATCAGTTTATACAAAAACCAGGAGCATCTTCTAACTTTGGCTAGAAACAAAAAGGAATATATATATATATGAAATCCTTTTCTCTAAATCTGATGTAGAACTATCTTGTATAGTTAGAAAAATATGACAACTACAAATCTCACTCTACTTTCATGTTCAGGATTATCCATCCAAGAGAAGGTAACATTTTAATTTTTTTAAAGCTTCAGCCTTCAGTTCATTTACTACAGCAAGCAGCCAATAAGAACTATCAGCAATCCTCTCAACTGGATCTCCAAATGTTCATCAAACACAATAAAGAAAGTATTTCTATGCCAACTTAAAATCTATGCCAAGATAACCTGCATTCTGTGACTTAATTTCCCTCTTGTGACACAATTAATTAACCTTGTATTATTCCACATCATTTACATCTTAATCCCTGCAGTCATGGGAAAAGGCAAGAAAGGATTCTGTTCTCTGAAACATTGAATTGAATCTCACTCACCCAGTTTTTTTAAAAAATTTTCCTTCCACACATTACAATACAGCTAGTTTTGGTTGCACACTGGCAAATGCATCTGCAAACACAAGGACCGGAACATACATTTCTGTTCTTCATAATTTTATTAAATTTTGCAAAAGGTACATATAAAAAAGAACAATCCAGAGCAACGATAAAAACAGAATAGGAATAGAGGTGCAAGGAGGTATTCAGTACTGAAATTTACCCTCTTTCTACAGGATTGTCAAAGATGCAGTTGCTTCACAACTGATTACTGTTTCTGAATTGACAAAATGACCAAAAATAACTTATGGAATGCTACAGAAGAAGGAACAGGCTTCTCTGGAGAGCCATCGTGGTTCTGGAACTTTGTCACAAATGCTCCAGCAGAATTCAAGGGCCTGCAAGACAGAACTTAAGAACTTTGGAGCTGGAATTCCAAAGATTAGACAATAGAGGTACAGAATTATAAACTGCACTGAATTCCCACTGGGGAATATGCCTCTTGCAACAACCATTGGGAGCTGCCATCCCTACAGCAAGGCATAACAACAAGAGAAGAAAACCAAATGCCTGATTATTTTCTTCCTACTATACTTGAGATTGAAAAGAATCACTGCATAACAAGAAGAATCAACAGCAGCTGTTAGAATGAGTGAAGTCTTGCCAAGGTATCAGGAAAAAAACTTGTGGATTTGTTGTCTGATATAGTCACTAATATCCACACCAGACTAGGCACCTGTTGGGAAGAGTCCACTGTGGTGACAGAAGCAGCACTCTGAAATCAGTCTAAAGACTATGAGAATCTGGTTCAAGCAAAACAGTCTCTGATAAATCCCACTAAGCCAGAGTTACTAGTCATCAATAGGCAATAAAAATAATGCAGGATCCAATTCAATCCCATAATATAATATTATTCAACAGCAACATCTGCTTATCCCAGGTCTTTGGAAAGGATTCGATAATGTCCAAAATAGTGCAAACATCTGGCTGACTGTGCTTCCAGCCATAACCATAATACACTGCTTAACTTCTACTTAAAAAGCTGGTGCAAACTGTGACTAGGGGAAACACTGTCCACCTCCAGCTAGTGTGTCAGCTGCTAAACCTAACTCATGCCCCGATCATCACTTAGTAACTCATGGCTTGATCATTACTTGGTTGGATTACTGTAATAAGATCTACGTGGGGCTAGATTTGGAGATGAAACTAACAGCTAGTACAAAGTGCAGTGGTTGGATTCATTAGAGGACAATCCCAACAGATTCATTTGAATCTTTTCAGATTTTATTGAATCTATTCATAACTATTTTGAAATCATCGATATCCCATCTTTGTCCTGGGTTTATCTGGATGGTCTTCACTTACTATATCATCACAACATAAACTATGAAATAGCTTTGGCAAAGAATTAATTCAGCCAGTTCTATTGTAGGATCGGTGGTGGCACAGTGGTTAGAACGCTATATTGCAGGCTAAGTCTGCTCACAGTCAGGAGTTCAATCCTGACTGGCTCAAGGTTGACTTCCACCCTTCTGAAGTCAGTAAAATGAGGATCCAGTTTGGTAGGGGCAATATGCTGACATTTGTAAACTGCTCAGAGTGTGCTGTAAAGCACTCTGGAGAGGTATCTAAGTCTAAGTGCTATTGCTATTGTTGATTGGAAAACAGAACTTTAGATCTTCTCCATTTACATGTGATCACTTAACCACTACACTACAGGAGTAATAATCAAAAACTGATTCATATTCAGGTTCCATCCCAGATGTTAGTAGTGATCCTAGCTGCTGTGTATTTTAGTATGGCGGGCATTCCATCCAATGGAATCCAAATCCAAATGAAAGCCATACGGATGGTAAAAGGAATGAGACTACTGGATTTGTACTTCACACTTGTACCTATCTTAAGCATCGTTTGTTGAATAACCCATAACTGAGCTGAGATTTCAAGCATTCTAAGCAAAAACCAATCCAAGCCAACTATGACTTAATAAACCAAATCTACATATAACTTAAGAGACCAGAGATGTATTTAGCCTTGGGGAAAAGTGATCTTGTGGTCATGCTTTGTGCTAATCGACAGTTTGCCAGACAAGCAACAATGGCCTTGTTCAGACAATACCATAAGGCATCAATCCAAATTTACAAACCACATTAGCTGGATTCACACAGCACGTTGAACCACTAACCTGATAAGCATCTAGGTTTTGGAAATCCAGCCTGAAGTGCTGCCCTCTAGGGCACAGGTTTGTGGCCATTCAATGTGGAAAAAGATTTGGGAATTTGCCATCTTTATGTTGACAGAGTGAGAATTACACAGCCTTCCTCCCACTGGCTTTGCTTTGTGCGCTAAAGGCTCCTGAGGAGGAGGTGTTTCTGATAGGACGCACAAAACATTCACATCTAAAGCAGCAGCAGAATCCTGGGAAAAGAGTTTTCATATTGGAGCCAGCTGCAGCTGTGGGAGGACCAGATTGCAGGTGACAATTCTTCTGGCATGGATAAAGCTGCTATAAGGAACCTGCTTGTCTTCCTCCACACCTCTATCTATCATGGCTCATCAGGAGACGCATTCTAGCATCCTTATCTCTTCATCACCCCAAAACCCAATGGGGAGACACGAATGCAACTTTCCACGCAGAAAGGCAGCTTGGAGGACTGAACTGACAAGTCCTGTTCCATGTACGATAATGCTTGCTTTATCTCATGGGACAGCCACTACTTAAAAATGTCTAACAGTTCAGAGGTCCTTTGCAGATGACCATGGTCTCTTCCAAAAGACCACAGAGCAAAAGCAATAAGCTGAAAATCCAGAATGGCTATTCTAAAATCTGTGTGGTCAATGACACTTTTAGACAGAAGCTTCAGGGGAAAAAGAGCCTTGGTGGAGCAGTGGGCTAATGCCTCCTTAAGTAACACCAGCTGCCTGCAACTAGTGCAGGTTCGCATCCCACCAGGCTCAAGGTTGACTCAGCCTTCCATCCTTCCCAGGTAGGTAAAATGAGGACCCAGATTGTTGGGGGCAATAAGCTGACTTTGTAATAATGCCACTTGGGGGGGGGTGTGAAAGCCCTAACAAGCAGGCATATACATAGAATGAAGGCTACTGCTAAGCTTGTAAGCCGCCCTGAGTCTTCGGAGAAGGGCGGGATATAAATGGAATTAAAATTAAATTAAAAAAATTTAAAAAAAAGCTTTGGAGCTGATATTCAAGACCCACCTTCAATTGTGAGATGGGGGGTTCCAAAAGACAGCAAATTTATCACAGTACTTATACATGTCTCCATCTCCTTCCCTACCATATGACCATTAAGATGTATTTAAAATTGCTCAACCACACTTCTGCATACTGGATTGTGCATGATTTCCACACTTTTTCAATTATTTGAGACTAATCAGAAGATCATCAATGAAAGCTGAAAAAAGCTTGAGGGACTACCTCATGACTTTTTTCCTTTGAACAGGATCAGAATCTGTGCCTCCTGGTTCCAATTCAACCAATCTTGTAAATGGAGGAGCATCTTTCCACACCCCAGTACTCCCATTTTGTACAGGGAACTATAAACTGTATCACTGTAAACCTGGGATTTGACCCCTAAGACTAGCACAAGCACAGTTCAACTTTCTTCTTTTCAAAATCACTGATGAGGTAATAGGCATTTTCTTCCCAAAAAGAATCATGAAAAGCTGGTAGCACAAGCATCTATTTGGGAATGAGGAACAAAAATGTTGCCCATCGGCAGTTTTAATTTTACATATAAATAGAACCAAATGGGCCTGTTGTCAAAAATAAAAATAAAAGAATATATAAGCTCATTCCATCTTTGAGTAAAATATCAAGCTGATTTTCACCACGTTGCTGTCTTCTAGATGCACTGGATAATCAGCCTACCTCATTTTAAGAAGAAGAACCAATACAGAAGAAATGTTGGTATAAATAATTCTGTTTACTAAGATCTGTGTCTCATCATCAGCTATGGTCCATCTCTTTGGGCAATAGCCCTGATCATCACTGATGCTATCCAGATCCATCCATGGTTTGCAGACAACCAAGATAGCATAGCTGTGTACATTAAGAAAAGTTTCCTATCAATTGTACCAACCACAATAACACAATGGCTCTATGTGCTTTTAAATAGCACTGTTGGAAGGGCCAGAATAAAAAAGATCAGATGCCTGAATGGTCTAACCTGGATATTTGTGGATTTTTCTCTATTTTGTCAAGGAATGGAAATCTTCATGTTCAATTCTGAAGGATGACAGACTCCTTTCCTTGTCATGAAAAAGTGAGAGAATCCCAAAAGATAAGATCCTATCAGGCCCTGTTAAATTGGCTTTCCTTTACACTTTATAAGACAGCAAAGGCCGGGGAAGGCCTTTGTTGTTGAAGTTGAGAAGGTAATAAGTCAAGTTTAAGTGCAGCAAAGAAAAGAGGTTTTTCATATCTATTGTAGATTTTCTGAGGTTATCTTTACTATTGGGAAAGCTTTGGCCAGCTTAATAATATGATAGAAAAAGCCAATCTTTCCCAAAATTATGAAATTAACAAGGTGATCATGTTAGCACAGATGCAGGCAGAGGAGGTACAACAGTCAACACAACCTTAAGAGAGAAATACCATCTTATCAAGTGACCAAAATCACACAAAGAGTCTTTGAGCATATTGAGTAAGAACCGGGGAGAACCCAGTTCGCATTTATGACATTTACTTTTAGCCACAGAAACTCATTTGTATGATTTTGAGTCCCGTTCTCAACTTCACCTAATTTCAGGGTACTTCTTGCAGAGATCAGTGGGAGATGGAAAGGCTGTTCAAGCCTCCCTAAACCCAGTGAAAGATATCCAGTGGGTAAGAGCAGCAAACCCAGTAGAGCAGTTTATTGAATCAGTGATCCCATGACACCAGGGCAACTGTCCCCTCTAACATTGGGAGCTCTAGATGTTCACAGTTCACAGCCACTTTTTATTACTAAGTTACTTTCTCTTCCTACACAGAATTTGAGAATCGGAGTGATTAGAAAGAGCCACAAGGAGGAAACAATTACTTTAAAAACAGCCCGAACAGAGAGGCTAGCAGAGGAAGCTACAGCCTTTTCTTTCCAATGCAACACGGCAGAAAGGAAACAAAAGTGACGCTGGGCCAAGAGTAATAATATAGTCCGAGTGGTGCCATTGCCATGGCTATAATTGAAATGAGGATCTGAATTCAAATCCCCACTTAGACATCGAGGTCTCGGGTTAGTTACTGTTTCTGAGCCCAACTTGCCTTCCATGGCTGCTATGTGGGTTAAAAACAAGCAGGGGAAAAAAAAAAGTTTTAAACTGCCTTCTTGTAAGCAATGTAGGATTATTCATTTCAAAAAATAACTATCTAGACAGCTCAACCCACTTCCCTCCAGCTATAAGGGGGGGGGGGAAAGAGAGAGAGAACACACTACAAAATTCCTTTCTCCAAGATCCAGCAACATTCTCTCATAATTTATGACTCTCCAGCTGAATGAGCTGCACCACCGTGAATTTAAAACATCTGGGCTGGAGTTAAGCATATTAATCTCTCCTTTGACTGTGTTTACAGCTAGTATTGTTATCGCGCTTCCCCTCCCCGCCCTCATGACTGCTGTTGGGCAATGTGACTTGCTCAACTCAAGAGTGGGCTAAGAATAGACACGGTCCACGAAATCACACATATCCGGGACCAGCATGCTTGGAGAGTAAAAGAGGAATGCTGCAACAGGATGTGGGGAGGAAACCATGCGCAATAGCACCTCAGAGACTTGAGAAGGCCACTGCCGGAAGAAACCTTTGGAATCAGTTGGGTGCATCACTGGTTTGAACACACAGTGTGACTGTTCAAGTCCCAAAAGGCAAAGTGCCTTTCATTGGAACCCCAGGGCCCTGTCTTTGTTGACACACCTTGTCCAAGTCATACATTCAGAGAACAAAACCTGCAACCATGACGACAAACTGAAATGCAGTTTCACCCACCAATCCAAGCCGTGGCCAATTTTTTTTTGTGTGTGTGTGCAGACTGGCACGAAAAGCATCATGAATCAAGCTCAGGCATCACTTCGAATTTTCTATCTTGAGTGTTTGCAGTTTCCACATACTAAGCATCAGGGCGACCCTGCGATATCCAACAATTTAAAAATAAATAAAAAAATCGGACTGAAGTCTGGGCCAAGACAGGAAATCCTTTTTAAGATTCGGACAGTTCACCACGATGATATTTAGATTAATTTGTGTAAAGCTATACAAAGGGGCTTTGCATAGCCCAGACTGGAAGAAAGTTGGTTGTTTTTTTTTAAAAAAAAAAGCTTTCCCCTGAATGGAAGGAGAGAACCAGTTTCATGTAGGTAGAGATGGTGCTGTCCTTGAAAGCAGGAGACTGTGAGATTTAGGCGTCTCTCAGACGCGGTGGTTCAGTGGGTTAAGACGCTGAGCTTGTCGATCAGAAGGTCGGCAGTTTGGCGGGTCGAATCCCGAGTGCAGTGTAACAGAGTGAGCGCCTGTTACTCGTCCCAGCTTCTGCCAACCTAGCAGTTCGAAAGCACGTAAAAATGCAAGTAGGAAAATAGGGACCACCACGGTGGGAAGGTAACAGCGTTCCGTGCGCCTTTGGCATCTAGTCATGCCGGCCACATGACCACGGAGACGTCCTCGGACAAGCGCTGGCTCTTTGGCTTTGAAACAAAGATGAGCACCGGCCCCTAGAGTCGGAAACGACTAGCACGCATGTGCAGGGGAACCTTTGCCTTTACCTTACAGACATGGAAGCTGGCTGGATGACTCACACTCTCCGAGTCTAACCCACCTCACAGGGTTGGAGAGGAGGAGAAATAGCAGGTGGGACCATTAAGTATGTGAGCTGCTTTGAGTTGACTAATTGTACGTATTTAAAAAGTTGTCATAACCTTATAACAACAACGGAAACCAATCTCAAAAGGACACAAGTTGGTCTTTACTGTACTGCTTCCATCTGAATTATCCCATTACAATATCTTTACTCTCTGTGCACCCCGCCACCCCCCCAAACTCTGAAGTGCCAAACAAAGGCAGAACCATGGAAGCATATGATGTGGGTAGCAAGCAGTTCCTTGTGAATCAGGGGTCAGCAACCTGAAACAGTGAAAGAGCCACTCGGAATCGGTTCCCTCACAAAAGGAAAAACTGGGAGCCGCAAAAAAACGTGTGTGCATGTGTGTACATGCGCGCATGCGCAGAACAGGGTTTGACTGAACAGTGGAGCCAAGGCGAGATATGCACCTACCCTGCATATTTGAATTGATTGGTCGAAATTTTTTAGTCCCACTTTTTTTTGGGGGGGGGGGGACTGCACATGGCAGAGGACTGGGAGCCGCAGAAGATGGCTGAAAGAGCCGCATGCGGCTCCGGAGCCGTGGGTTGCAGACCTGTGTTGTGAATGGTCTGGCTGATAGAACAGTTTTCTTTCTTTCTTCCACCCCCTCCAGAGGACTTTTATGATAATCAGATTGAAAAGTAGGACCATTATGATCCATATTTTAAGAAGTGTTGCTACAATATGCTTTTCTGACCAATTTTTCAACAGGAAAGTGCTCCTCAGCCTCTGCCTCCGAGATGCTCACAATGACTTTATGGAGCTTGTTCTGTGAAGATATGTCCATATTTGCATGTGATTGCTATATATAATGAGTATAGTTCAGATAGAGACAATTCAGCACACAATTGTGAAGAAAACCTCAACATAAAGGGTGGCCTATGTGGCTTTTAGTCTAAGTATAAGGGGACAACTTCAATTGTTTACCAATCTTTACGTTTATAAATTGGTTTATAGCCCAGTCTCTCCAAAAAGAATGTGCAACAAACCTCCTGTAATATTTCTCACATGCTACTAACATGCAGGTTTTAAAAAATTGAAACTTTCAAGAAAGAACCACAACTTGAGGAGACTGTAAACTTTTTTTTTTCTTTTAAACTGGTTAGGGTAAACAGGCAAAACAGGAAACAAACTGGAATTAGTTCTGAGAGTTGGTTAAACCTGTGGACTTAGCCAGTTTTCAAAACCATCCCCCAATCATAGTAAGTCTGTGTTTGCTAGATGGTTTCTTACTGGCTGGTGATTTTGTTATGTCTTGAAGTGGTACATCCATACTTTATGGCTATCTGCAAAAATGTAACGTTTAGTATTTTAATCTGAGATTTTAAATTTTCAGCTTTTCCAAATGGAAAAAAGCTGGGAGGTTTTGAGGAGAAAAACAAAAAAAAATGTAGAAAAAAGGCTGAAAGCAAGGATTTGTTCATTGCCCAATCTTATTCCCCAAAATCCCTTAATCTCAATAGTTTTAAGCATGGGAGAAGGGGGGAGATTTGCACACACATGTTGATGATATCCAGTTTTTATATATGTTATGTATACTTTGTATGTACAGTATGTATGTACGTATCTCCCTGTATGATAGCAGAAATCATCATTCCTGTTAACTTAGGATAGTTTTTATATTTTTATTTTTAAAAAGTTTATCTTGTTATTTAAGTGATATTTTTTTTACATGGTGATAGGGTTTTTAATTGTTATTCTGCTTGCAAGTCCCTTTTTCTGCATATGGGCGGCTATATAAATTTGCTAAATAAATAAATAAATAAATTTAGCACTGCAAAAGTTTTATGTTACTGCAGGCTTTGAGACTCTCTTTATTAATAAATTTTATTTTATTTTTTTACTTTGTAATCTGCCCAGAGAACTTGAATTATTGGGTGGAAAAAGCCACATAAGGAAACAAAGCACTTCAACTGAAATCCCACGGTCCTAAATTTCAGAAAAAACAGAGGCTCTCCAACTGTCTTCCCAAACCCAATCTTAGAGTTCTTAAGGTTTGGAACAAGGGTTGGTTTGCCGGGCAGCGTGTGTGATGCTTCCCAACAATATTCAAACCCAGCCTAGCAAGAGTCAGCTTGGCAGGCTCAGGTGGCTAGCTGATTTATTGTCAACACTATAAATAGCTACAGGAACCCAGATGCCCGGCTATTAATGATCCTTGGAAAATTCTCAAACACACCTTGAAGGGATGGGAGCAGAGAGGCAGTCAGTTAACCCGTTTGCGGGTCAAGGATTAAAAGCAGCCACTTGCTAGGGAACTGGGTCATCCCAGAAGCCAATCTTTGCCATCCAAAAGTTGTGACAGGTGGGCCTGGGAAAAGAAAGAAGCAAAGCGAACCTAATACGTATGCAAATAACAATAATAATAAAAAAAAATATTGCAGGGCACAATGTATTAATGGGTGCTTGGGGGCTGTTTTTTTTTAAAAAAAATGCGTCTCTTGATTCATATCGCTGGAATTTGAACCTAAATGTTAATAGGAATGAGGCTGTCACAGAGGTTTTTAGGGCACCGAAATCTTTTAGGAACACTGGGTTGAGAAGGCAAGGGAAAGGAAAGATAAATCCAAGCAGGGTGAGAAAAAAGTGAAGGATGGTGGTTAATTTTTTTTTAAATAATAAAACACTTTTGCTAGCACCTAGAAACAACTTGCCTGCTTTCCACTGTTGACTGGATGATTTGAGAATATGGCATCAAGTTTACCTCTAATAATGCTCAACTACAACTCCCAGCAAATTCAGCAACATGGAATGCTTGGGAGTGTCCATCAGCAATATTTGGAGAACCAAATTTTCCCTGCTCCTCCTAGGACAGTGCTCTGTCAGTATGTTGGACTGGAAGACAGATAAATTAATCCTGCATAGGTTTGTACAGGAAACCTAAATCCCGAAATGCCTTGGCTAAAGGATCCATTACTTTTATGATTAATCATTCATCTTCCTTTTGTAGGGAAAGGCGTCAATATATTTGACTTGTCCTTGTACTCCTAGTCCTGCCGGGGTTTCCTTTAAAACTGACAGCAAACTTCCAATTAAGACTGACTATGTATGAGCTGAGATTTCAACCCAGATCTCTCCAGTTCTGAAGCAGTAATGCAACCATTGCATCGTACTTGCCATCTTAGCTGCCTTGTGTGATTAGAAATGTAAGAAGTATTCAGCTGCAACTTTAGATGGGGATGCCGAGATTTCAGCAGTTGCTTATCAGCGGTGAATGAATTGCAGCTTTAAGTAATCTTTTTTGGGAAGGATAGAGAGGAGTTTCTTTTGAATCCTCATTGCTATCTATACAGAACTCCCCATAGTCCCTATTCAGGTTAGGGGTGACTGGATGGAGCTGAGCGTTTACTGGCCAGATGCCCTTCCTGAAGCCTACATGGAGTTCGCAGCAGGGTTTTGTTTTGTGCTGTACGAGAGAAACATATGCCGTTTCCTGGGATTGAACTCTCTACCGAGTGAGAGGTGAGCGTCTTCACCACTAGGCCACCATGCCGCTCATTCGCATACAGAGTGTGCCAGATTATTTAAATATATTAGCACGTGAGCTACAATTCTGGCTAGGGCAAACACATCGCCCTAATCCATAATGTAATTTGTTTGTCTGAGGCTGAGTATGCTGTACGAACGCAACCTTTGTGATTTATAAAATGTGGTTGAGCACATTGTTTATTCAGTATCTTTAACTACGACTCTGAACCCAATTTCTTTTGCAGGTATACCAGTTGGTTTGTGGAAACCAAATAAGGAATAATCACTTTTTCTCCTAAAAAAAGTTTCAGCTAACAGAATTTTTTGGGTGGGTGTGTGGAGTTGCTTCATTATCTTTACCCCTGAGTCTTTCATAGAGGTGAAAAGAATCAGGGACAATTCTACAGATGGCACTTAACACCTGTGAGGTTAGCAAAAATGTTTTAAAATATGTCTAGCAATTGTTGGAAATGTAGACAAAAACCAGGCACACATTATCATCTTTGGTAGACATGCCCTAAAGCCAAAAGACTTTGGTCAAGAATACATATATGGTTAGAGAAAATGACTAAAAAACACATAGATTTTAAGCCAGAATTATTTTTGTTTGGTATAATTGTAGGAAATTATGAGAAGGAATGTGTATATTTAATGTTACATGTATTAACTGCAGCGAAATTGTATTTGCTCAACATTGGAAAGATGAAGAATTACCCAGCGGAGGAAGAGATAATTAAGAAAATGTTAGATTGTGCAAAAATGGACAGACTGACACTGACAATGAAAGAGAAAGAAGTTTCAGAATATTTTAGGACATGGGATATATTTTACCAATGGCTAGAAAAACGAGGTAGAGAGAAAGGAATTTAACATGTATTAGTAAATTAAACATTGGAACCCAGACAGTATGTTGCTGTTAAAATATTAAGAATTCGTGACTATAAAAAATTAATAAAATATTGAACAACAACAAAAAAGAATCAGGAACAAGATCATGCTATGCAGCCTTTCTGAACTGGGTTCGATGCAGCCCCATAGTTCCATGAGAGGGCATTAGGCGTTTCGTGAGAGATACCTTAAAAAATTAATATTGTGTGGGTTTTGTTTTTACTCTGTGCATCACACAATCGCAGCAATGGTGGGAATTTTTACATGTCACATCTGTCACTTGCTATTATTTTAGATGTGAAAGTAGACGGAGTAAGTTAGAAATGAAAAAAGCCAGGCACGTACTATCGCCTCTGGTGGACATGCCCTAAAGCAAAAAAATTTGGTCAAAAATACACATGTGGTTAGAGAAAATGTTTAAAAAAATGTAGATTTTAAGCCAGAACTACTACTTCTAGGTATAATCACAGAGAACTATGACAAAAAATGTATATATTTAATATTACATGTATTAACAGCAGGGAGAATTACATTTGCACAGTATTGGAAAAATGAAGAAACGCCAATGGAAGAAGATACATTTAAGAAAATTCTGGACTGTGCGGAAATGGATAGGCTTACATTGAAAATGAAAAGGAAAGAAGTTATAGAATATTTTCAAACGGGATAATTTTTACAAATGGCTAGAAAAATGGAGTAGAGAATAAGAATGGAAGTTGTATTACTATCAGTGTAAAATATGTCAACCCAGACAATACGTTGTTTATTAAGCACTAAAGATTTGTAACTATAAAAGCTTAATAAAATATCTATTTTAAAAAAGAAATTAATTGGATTGTGACATTTTCAAAAAAAAATAAAAAATTATGCAGGGTCCCTGTAACCTGAAAAAAAATCCTCAAGGGTTCTCCAGGATAAAAAAGTTGAAAAGGGCTAACATAATGACACTTTCATAGCTGAACAAGACCCTGAATCAAATCTCCCTTTTACCATTCCCATTCAGCTTTAGTTTCCTTCCTTGCAATCTGTACAATAATACTGCCTTGCTTCTTAACAGATAAAAGAGTTTTTCAAACTGGGTTCCATGCTTCTATGAAAGACAAAGGGGCCAAAAGAAAAAAACGTTCACTTCAGCAAATCCAATTTTCTACTATTAAAATTTTGCCTCTCAATCAGGGGTTCTGGGAAATACGTTTAAAAAAAAAAACCCAACAGGTTCTGCAGCCTGAACAAGTTTGAAAATCCCTGAGATAAGGCATTGGAAACACTTTCAAGCATTCTGAGCCATTTGCAAACATCAGATATGATAATTAGGGGACAGTTACTCTTTTTCCACATAGTTCACTTAAAAAGAGCAAGTGAAGTGGAAAATGTGCTGCAGTCAGAAATCACTGCCATGGGATGGTGGGCAGGCCTTTAAAGGAAAAAAAAATCCTATCAAGGCCATCTAGTTAGAGCATTCAGTTACAGGATTTCCCCCCCCCCTCCACCCCACATTTGTCATCTAAAATAGGATACGCCATGGGAACTAACCCTCTGAGCTACTGCTTGTGCATTTAAGGACCCTGAGTTGAAGGTATGAAGTTTGATCTAGGCATTACATAAAAGATTATACAATACCCACCACATTCAAATAACTTAAGAACTGTTATGTAGTGATAAACATACCAACTGTGCTCAGTCACGGAAATATCTTGCCCGATTCAGTTGTCTCAGCTACTAACTTTCACAGTTTTCATTCTAACTTTAACTTTTGTGGACCTCATCCCATATTTAAGAGATTCCTAAAGGGGGGGGTGTAAGTGCACAAACGTGCCTACCATCCCTGTTACATTTTTTTTTATTTTGTTCATTCGAATTTGTAATTTTTGTCTGATGAATAAAGAAGTAAGTAAACACATAAATAAATAAATCATCCTTTCTTCTGCCCCTTTAGCTGAGTGGAAATAGTTTCCTGCATGCAGCCTGCCTCTGGTCTATTATGTTGCCCAAATGAACAGCACAGAGGAATATCTGGTCAAGAGGGTGACTATTAGCAATATGAAAACCAGTTAAGGAGCCTGTGATTTGCTCTGCATGCTCTTATTCAGATGACAAAGAGAGCAGAGATCAGTTACTTCAGCAGGAGGAGCAATCAGGCATATGAGCCATCAGCAGACAAATATTGTCCTGTTGTCTGAACAGCTCTCAGATGTGTGACTCTGACCCACAAGATAAGTGGTCCCGAGTTTGGTTGGAGCCCAGATGAAAACAGAGGAATCTGTCAGTTACTAGTTATTTTCATAAAGTCTACTTCAACATAAGTTCAACTCCTTGTGACTTCATGGATATCAACTCCATGTAGCTTTTGGCAGCAAAATGGAAGTGGTTTGGCAAACCCTTCTTCTACAACAATACAGTATTAACCAGATCAATCCTACTAGCCTTTTTGAGAACAAGTAAAAGTGTTGAATTTCAGTGTTGAAGTCCAGCCTTCTCTACCTAGCATTTTCCAGAAATGCTGCATAAAAAAATTATACCATTTCCCCCATGTAGGTTGTGGAATGAGTTGCAGAATGAACTTTAGGCACATAAACGTCTAGATATGCAAGCTTCCCCATCTGAATCTGAATCATACACTCTGGGGTCATTAAGAACTAGGATCTTCCATGCACAGAAGGAGGCCTGCATGGTTCTCTTCACCTGAAAACATCATTATATCATTTTGAATTTCTTGATGGAGAATAGGTAATATGGGAACCTTTTACATAGTAAGACCTCTGGTCCATTTAGCCCGGAATGGTCTATGCTGATTGCTTATAACTCTCAAGACTTCCAAACAGTTCTTAGCTATACCTAGAGATGCCAACTGCAGAACATCTGAAGCCAATCATGTGACCTACCACTAATTTTTAATAGCCCCCCCCCCAAGAGGGAGGGAGGGAGGAAGATGACAGGACCTTCATTGGCAAATTAACCCCAGGCCGAAGATCTTTTCTTTTCACAAATAAAATCAACATAAAAGACATAACCACTCCCCTTGCACCACTACCCAAAACTGGAACAAAATAAAATCACCAACTTTTAAATATCAGGAGTATTTTGACCAATTCCTCTCACTAGACATTTTGTTAAGTTTGATTATTATACACACGTATACACACACACACACACACACTCGTGATGAAAGTGGAGGATATTGAGAAGCGAAGTTGCATGCCAGATTCTTTATCTTTCTCTCCCCAAACCCATTCCAACTCATGGAAAAAAGTTAGTAGTATAAGCACCGAATAAAATGCTAAGCTCAAAGAATGTGGAATCAAGCTTTCTGCTCCGTCATTCATTTTTGGTGTCTCTCTCCAAGAGTTTACCAAATGAAGCGGATGAGGTCTTTGTTATTAACAGACCCCAGAGACATCATCTGATCCCTGATCCCCAAAGTGGATCAAAGCTTCTAGCAACCTACGCCTAAGAAGGGAACCACAGATACCAGACACAACACAGAGAGTGCTTCTGACGCATTTTCCTCACAGAATTGCCATGACAATGGAATTCCCCAGCCTCTCCTGCGTGGAAGATCACTGATACAGCAACATCCACAACAATGAAGCCTCTAAGATGCCACTCTTATGTTCTGGGCTTCTCTGCAGAGTAGTTTTCCAAGCACAGTCCAAATGAACACAGCTGCTTCTATATCCTGCATCAGCAGAATTTCCGTGCGAGCGGGAAAGACCCTGAAGACAGCACACAAAATGCAGAACACGGCATGGTGTGTGTGTGTGTGTACATCATTATAACTAGCTTTCCCCACACACTTATTGTTCACCTTCAGAATAACACTAGACATCTGCACCTTTAATAATTTTAGAGGGCATTCCAGCCAAACAGTCTGCATGACCAGATGGACAATGTTTGTGGAAACTCCCTATTAGTCAAAGCCATGCCCCTTTTGCATCTGGCTACCTTCAAGCTAGAGCTGTGTTTCTAGAAATGCAGTTTTGGAATATGCAAAATATGCCAGCTCAGCAGCTTCATTCTTGTACACAAAGCTTAGCTGCAAGTTGTTCCTCCCAAATTTGATAGTCCCAGATGTAGAACTAGCCAGGGTTTAAAGAGAGAGGAAGAATCCCTCATATCCCCAGGTTTACTGTACATTATTTTAGATCGTGGCTATATGAAACCTGAGAGCTTTTAAAAGTAGCGTTTGTTTAGAAAAAGGCAGACCTAACCCATAAACTAAAGATACAGTAGAAAATACAGTACTCCATGGGATCCAGCATATCAATGACATTTTAAAAAAAGCTGCTGAGCTGGCAAGTAATCTGATATATTCATCAGGCAGATTGTTGTTGTTGTTTTTTATTGAAAAGTTTTAAAATACATTTTATCTTTAACAATCCCCCCTCCCCCCACCCCTACCTATCCCTCCCTACCCCCCTTCCCCCCCTACCCCCCCCCCCCGACTTCCCAGAGCTAAATACAGGGTATAAAAACAAAGAACAATCATAAACATCCATATGCTACCAACAATAAATTCTTAAATCTATCGCTCTCTAGCTCATATAAGATAACTACAAGCAATACTAATATTTCATATAAAAAAAAGAAAATAGAAAGGAAGACTTATTCAAATGCTAAATGAAACTTTTTAGTCCCATATTTGTTCTGGATATATTCAATCCACTTTTTCCACTCCATAATATAACGTTCTTGCGAATGATCTTTCAAATAAGCCTAGATCTTTGCCATTTCTGCCAGGATCAGGCAGATTGTTAAATAAAGAGGTCATCATACCCCCAGCCTGGCTAGAAAAAAGTAGATCCACACTGAGTCAGCGTGGGTTTGGCTGGCCTAGCACCAGCTCTTCCACATATTCTTCCGCAGAGTAAATTTGTATCTTCTAGCATTCAAAGTAGTTACTCCATCACTAAACAGCAGCCTTTTCCTAAAGTGCCTGAAAAAACTCTCCATGTAACACCCATTATTCTAAGAACCCTGTTTTGGCTTATAAATTAAAAACAAGAAATGCGAATGAAAATGACATGCTATCCCATTTTCGCCCTTTTTTCTTTTTTTGGGGGGGGGGAATTCAATTTTTAAAGTCTCAAGTTATTTATTTCAGTGTTGATCTTCAGCTCTGAAGGACAACTCTGATTGACAGTCCAGCTGGTGCTTAGAGGAAGATTACTTTCTGTTTGAACATATGGATGGATGGGCTGTTAGCATGCAATCAGATTATTTTCTGATACAAGGAAGAGATAGAGGGGGAAGATGTTCCTACACTTTTAATAGCTTATGATAAGAGTCCAGAAACTTCAAAAGGTCAGTTGGGTTCTCCATTCCTGGATTGGATATATAGCAGCCCCATCTTCCTTTGCGTTCTTGACCCAACCCAGACTGCAAGCACAGGAAGCTGTTGCTTGGGCCATTCTGGGACTGCTGGAGAAGAGGGAGTAAACTCGATGAAGCAATTGGAGCCAGCATACGCATGGGAAACACTGGGATGAAGCAAGAGCCAAAGACACAGCAAAACCTCTTGAACTGCCTTCGAGCAGGCATGAAAGGAGGAGGAGGAGGACAGGGCTCCTCCAGAACTAACTCACATCAAGAAAAAAATAAAATAAAATACAGGAGCCTTTTCCAACCTTTCCCTGAAGCAAGAAAAGCAGAAGCCTCCCTTCCCCAGCATATCACAAAGCTAGCAGACCGTCCTATGCGTTCCTATTCCGAAGTCAGTCGCTTTCAGTTCAGTAAGATTTATTTATTATTTATTTATTTATTTAATTCGGTTTATATACCGCCCTATTCCCGAAGGACTCAGGGCGGTTTACAGGGCAGAATTTAAAAAACAATACAATATAAAATTAAAATTAAAATTAAATTAAGTATAGCCCCCAAAAGTCAAAATCATAATTTAAAATCATTAAAACCCCTCAGTCCAGACCAGATAGCTCAAAGAGCCAGGTTTTTAGGTCCCGGCGAAACGAACAAAGGTCGGGGGGCAGCCCGGAGTTCCGTTGGCAGTTGATTCCATAGGGCAGGCGCGCCCACAGAGAACGCCCTCTCCCTGGGGATCACCCACCGGCAATCCTTGACCGGCGGTACCCTGAGGAGGCCCTCCCTGTGGGAGCGCACAAGACGATGGGAAGTTGACGCCGGCAGAAGGTGCGCCCTCAGATAATCCGGGCCCATGCCATTTAGGGCTTTATAGGTCATCACCAGCATCTTGAATCTCACCCGGAGGGCAACCGGAAGCCAATGCAGCTCGCGGAGAAGAGGTGTTACATGGGAGTATCGGGAGACATTTGGTAAAGATAGCTTTATATATAGGATAATATATAGGGAGTCTACAATTTACAACTTATTCATTTAATCACTGGAAAAATGACTCATAAATGGTCCTTGCACTTATGATCACTGCAGAGTCTTCAGGATCAGGTGATCAAAATTCAGAGGTTTGGCAACTGGCACGTATTTACAATGGTTGCAACACCCTGGGATCACGGGATCACCATTGGCAATCTTCTCAGAACGCTTCCGACAAAGGAAATGGGCGAACTGGATTCCCTTAATGACCGTATAATTCAATGAATAACTGCAGCAGAAAAACAGCAACAACAACAACAACAACCAGTCATAACATTTACTTACCGACAGCATTGCTTAGCTATGGCTCCAATTGTGGTCATACATCAAGGACAAGCTGTATACAAATTCTAGTGATGGGAGAAGACATTCGAGTCTAGAGACAGTTGAGGTCGCATTCCAAGGCTGGGATTTGGGAGAATTTTTCTTTATAGGACCGAGGACCTTTTTTTAAAAAAAAATTGTAACGTGGCTTTTTTTTAAAGAGCATAAACTACGCTTTTCATCCGTTTCTCACTTCAGAATAGAAGGAAACCATGCCACTGGTTTTCAGCCATCATGGTCAAAAGGGTCCCCAACAGGTTGTTACATCTGTGGGTTAGAATCTACAGAAAGCGAAAGAAACATTCGCAGGAAGGGGAAAAAAAAACAATTGTTTTCAGACAGAGGTCTCTTTCTACTGCCAATCAAAAGATGTTACACAGCTACTCTGGGTTTATTTCGCCACCCGATTTTAAAGTGGATTTTTAAAAAAAAGTGGCAGAAAAAGTGAGGAAAGTTAAGAGCGGGAGATGAAAACATTTTTTGAGCAGAAATAAGACAATTGTAGAATAAAAGCCTAGCACGAAAGGACTCATAGGATAAATGCACCGGCCAGAAGAGCTTTATAAAAACGGGAGATAGACCTCTGTGGACTCCATTGCTGGGGAAGAAGAGTGGGGAAGACATACAGGCTGAGAAGAGAAGCCCAGGACCGAAGTCTAGAATCTTGGGACTGGATTTTGAGTTTCCGTTTATGCTCCTTGGTTAAACAACGATCAGCTCTCCAAAAACCGCTAACACCCCATACAATTCTACTTGAGATGAGAAGGAATCGTATCAGCATTTGGCACTTAGGATGGAAACAGGTAGCTGAAAATATGAAACATGCTGGGGAAGCCCCCAAGATTTTCACCTGCTACTTTGATCCCTGCCCTTGAGGAGCTCATGGCTGGATATTACCACCACGTACAAAAAAACCCAGAATCAACACATTGTGCAAGCAGGCTTTAATTAAATATCCTGTGGATGGGCAACTATTAGATGCACTGTTTATCTGTTAATGATAGCGGTGCAAGAAAGAGAGGGGAAAATGTTAGGGAATACAAGCAAGATAACCAGAAGCCTCTCCCATTCACGAATTTATTAGTCTTCCCTTTTTCCCAAAAGGAATGATTGGTATGAGCCATCAGTAACATCTGCCTTATATTAGCCACAGTGATTGCATTTAAAAACCTCATCAAGTACCGAATCTATTCCAATAAGCAGATCTCAAAACTTCGTTGAAATGTTTCTTGGCCCAATTATCAAAAAATTCTTTTAAATGGAGATGTTCTGAGAGGAAATCAGGCTGTTACACTTCAATAATAGCAGGAGAATATAACCTTTTATTTTTGCCATTGAATGACTGGGTAGGTTCTCACTGCCCCCCTCCCATGCTTTAATTTTTAATTGTATAGTTTGCTAGGCACGTTTAGCACAAACCATCCACTGAATGCCTCCGGGCATGTTGCTCAATTATGGGTCCTCACACACTCTCGTCCCCAGGAAGAGGTCCTCCACATTTCTGAAGGTCCTTCTTCTTGACCACCTGACCAATGTAAATGTATCTTGTTTGGGAATCCATAACAACCCTAACAATAAAGCATTATATTTCTCTCTACTAAGTGCACACCCAGCACTTACCAAAGCCTGAAGTATGTTGACTTTTTCTTTACCACCAATTTATAAAATCACATATCAGGCAAGACTAACACTCATATGCTCCTCTCAGGCTTGCAACAAGATCAACATGCTACCCTGACCCATCTCATATATACATACACATATACACACGTGTGTGTGTGTGTGTGTGTGTGTGTGTGTGTGTGTGTGTGTAGGTCTTGGCGCATTCGGGTCTTGTGCACAAGCACGAAACCGAAGACACCAGCCTGAAGATGACAAGTGGGACCTCATCGAAATGTCACCAAGACACCCTCAATCCTACATGGGAAAAGACCCGAATACGCCAAGACCTACATACCTATACCTGTGAAAAGCTACGAAAACATACACACACACACACACACACACACACACACACACATACAATGGCCGAAGATGGAGAAATTCTGCTAATCAGCAGAGTAGGAATACTTTCTCCTTATCAAGAACACAGTCTTGGTAAAGCACGTAATTTGTATGTGCACACTGAAGACTTTTTAAAAACAGAAGGATCTTTAAAACATACGGATTGAGAGAAACTGGAAATAACCAGAAAATCTCTTTGAAAAAGCAAAACAGTGATTAGCTACAACTTTTCATTCAGAAAAGGTACATGGTCCTCTAAAAAAAATGACAGGGACAGTTGGCAACCTCTGCACATACTGCTCTTTCAATTCTCATCCCTGGGCCAATAATGGGTATTGTAGTCACACATGTTTGGGAAAATCACAACAGTTCTAGTTTCAAAGCATATTAAAGGCAAATTGAAATTCAGTTTTTTGGACCAGATAGTATAAGAGAGTAGGACAAAGAGTCCAGTCAAACTTTGGAGTAAGAAGGGACAGACACTATGTCCAGGTGAAGCATATAAAGTCCAAAGCAAGTAAATCCCTTGATGATTATCATACTGTCTTACATAGCCCCCAAAGGATAAGTACAAGTTTAAGCGCTGTCTCTCTCTTACTAATGACAATCAGGGCCATTTATCTAAAAGACAACATCTTTCCCTCTTCCAAATCAATAAGACAAACCCTGAATTACGGTGAGTTACAAACATAAAAAGAAACAAATGGGGAGATGCTAGGGAAGAAAAACAACAGAGTTCTAATAAGGCTTTCGAACTCTTTAAAGTGTAATATAAATGCTAACTAACGCATAAAGTCAACATAGAGTTTCAGATGGCTGAGGCCAGTGAGTCAAGTTTTTATTCCACAAAGTAAAACTAAAGTATGCAATTGCTTGGATTTCCTGGACCAGAACATGTCAATTAAATTTAGCTGTATGCGCACACTGAAGACTTTTTAAAAACAGAAGGATCTTTAAAGCATACGGATTGAGAGAAACTGGAAATAACCAGAAAATCTCTTTGAAAAAGCAAAACAGTGATTAGCTACAACTTTTCATTCAGAAAAGGTACATGGTCCTCTAAAAAAACGACAGGGACAGTTGGCAACCTCTGCACAGACCCTGCACAGACCCTGTTACAGGGACTCCACTCAATATTACGTGCGCATTATAGATGCCTAGGCACAGAGGGTAGGGTGGGATGGGGTGAGGAGAGGAGAGGAGAAACTATCGCAGCCTCTCCCTCAACTGTGACAAGATTCCAGAGGTGGACGAACTACCGCTTCCATCATTCCCCCACCAGCATATCCCATTCTCCTGCGCCGCTGGGGATGACCGACTCTGCAGCGGATTCGAACGCCGGCATTCTCACGTTCTTAACTTGGGAAGCGAGTGAGAGTCCCCCCCCCCCAACCGAATTGAAAAAGCGATTCCTGCGGATTCCAGAAAACGGGCAAAGGGGACTTCAAAGCCTTCCGTTTCCAAGCGGTCAAAAGGGCTTCCACCCACCCCACCACCCCCACCCCACTCCCCGCCTTTCTACGGCTGCTTCGCTTTCTGAACAGTTCAAGGCAGGGGTCTTCAAACTTGGCCCTTTTATGACTTGTGGACTTCAACTCCCAGAATTCCTCAGCCAGCAAAGCTGGCTGAGGAATTCTGGGAGTTGAAGTCCACAAGTCATAAAAGGGCCAAGTTTTGAAGACCCCTGGTTCAAGGCCTTGCCCCGTTGCCGTCCTCGGAGAAAGGAAAGCTCCATTTCCACCCCCACCCCCCACAACACACACACACACACTCACAACCCGCCGCCGCCGCACAACTCCTTTCTCCTGGGCGAGTCACGAGGCGGAGAAAATGCAGGAAAGGGGGACCCTCCCTCCCTCCCTCCCTCCCTCCCTGCGCCCCGGTTGGGCTCGTCTTTCGTTTCCTAACGCCAGTCGCCGCTTCCCTTGGCGGCGGGTTGCTGTCACCGTTTCCCCCACACCCACCCACCCCGCCCCCGAGGAGGGATCGGCCGCCGGCTCGAGTCGGCTCTTACCTTGGCCGGAGGCGCCGCTCTTCTCGGCCCGGCTCACGCCCTTCTCCTCTGCCGTTCGCCCTTTAATTCCATCTGGGGAGGAGAAAAGAGAATCGGAGCCGTGAGCGCTGGAGGAGCTGCTCCGGTTGTCGCTCGTTTTAGCGGCGGTGCCCGACGCTGGGTGCAGCCCTGGCATGGGGGGGGACCCTTCCTTCCTCCCGGCTGCTGCCTCCCTTCGGGAGCGCGCAGGAGAGATCCGTGTAAGCTTCTCTCCGCCGGCTTCACACGTTCGGGTCAATGAAGCACGGGGGCCAATCCTGGTGGCCGGCGCTGGAGCTCAGCGGCTCGGCTCGGCGATCCCAGCCAGCTCCATCCTTCGGAAGCCGCAGCCGCTAACGCCTCTCCCGGGCGGATCCACCTGCGCCCGGCCTCCGCTTCTCCCCACCCGCGCAGCCGATCGGTACCAAGGCGCTGGAGGAGGAGGAGGAGGAGGAGCGCGCGAACGGGGGAACAACAGAAGAGGAAATAAAGAAAAAGAAGGGGAAGGGAGAGAGAAAAAAAAGAGGAGTAAAAAAAATATATATAGAAAGAAAGGAACCCGCACTGAGCAGGGGGAGAAAGTTGCATTGTTTGGCGAGGGCGCTCGCGATTGGCCCGAGCTCAACCAATGGCAGGGCGCTCGGAAAGTTTGCTGTTCAAGTGCTCCATCTGGTGCTCGGGAGCGAAGCGCCCGCCTCAGCCGAGAGCGACTCCTTCCCAAACATGAGAGTCAAAAGGACGGTGATCTAGTTCAGAGAGAGAGACAGACAGACAGACACACACACACACACGTGTCTGGATTAAAATGCGAGGCACGGCTTCGCGTTCACAACCCGAGTTTAACTTGTTGAAAACGTGGGAACGCCTCCCGCGATTGGCCATGACTGCGTTCAGCCACACACACACGTGTCTGGATTAAAATACGAGGCACGCCTTCGCGTTCACAATCCGAGTTTAACTTGTTGAAAACGTGGGAACGCCTCCCGCGATTGGCCATGACTGCGTTCAGCCCCCACACACACACACGCGCGTCTGGATTAAAATGCGAGGCACGCCTTCGCGTTCACAACCCGAGTTTAACTTGTTGAAAACGTGGGAACGCCTCCCGCGATTGGCCATGACTGCGTTCAGCCCCCCCCCCCACACACACACATACGTGTCTGGATTAAAATGCGAGGCACGGCTTCGCGTTCACAACCCGAGTTTAACTTGTTGAAAACGTGGGAACGCCTCCCGCGATTGGCCATGACTGCGTTCAGCCCCCCCCCCCCCACACACACACACCACAGACACACATACGTGTCTGGATTAAAATGCGAGGCACGGCTTCGCGTTCACAACCCGAGTTTAACTTGTTGAAAACGTGGGAACGCCTCCCGCGATTGGCCATGACTGCGTTCAGCCCCACACACACATACGTGTCTGGATTAAAATGCGAGGCACGGCTTCGCGTTCACAACCCGAGTTTAACTTGTCGAAAACGTGGGAACCCCTCCCGCGATTAGCCATGACTGCGTTCCGAAGCGCTTTCACAGCTTTTCCCAGACACGGAAAAGGGGATAAAAGTTTCCAAAGCCTCGACCTGGCTCGTGGTTATTTCGAGGCGATGGGGCAGGGAGTTGGATTTGAAAGTGCAGAGCAGCCGTGATATCCTCTGGCCGAAGAAGGCCCGGAAGTTCAGGAGGCTTTACTCATAAAAGTTTGAAGTGCAACATGGGGACAAATAAGACTGAATTGAAGCTCACCCAGAGGTCAGCCGACCAAGGGAGTTGTGATTAAAACCTGCCAATTTTAATCACAATTTATTCGGAACCTTCCCATTGGTATGACTTGGAATAGCCCATAGGTTGCTTACAGGTAGATCTCGTTTAGTCACCATTTGCAGTTACAATGGTGATGAAAAAGTAAACTTTTCCTCACATTTGTGACCTGTAAAGCAAAGGAAAGCTGCAGCGAGATTGTAAGCAGTTTCACTTAGCAACCACTTTGTTTAAAAACAGAGCTGCCAGACCCAATTCTGGTTGCTAAACAAGGACTGTTTGCAGTACTATTTTTTAAAAAATGATGGCCCATATTCCTGCACTGCAGGAATAACAATAAATTCTTAAGTTTTAATTCTCCTTTAGAATCAAATCAAATATGAGTCTAGAGAATGCTGAGATACACTACATTTTTAATTTTACTTTTAACTGCAATCTCTCATTAAATATTGTTGTTGTTAGCTGCGAAGTCATGTCTGACCCATCGCGACCCTATGGACAACGTTCCTCCAGGCCTTCCTGTCCTCTACCATCTTCTGGAGTCCATTTAAGCTCACGCCTACTGCTTCAATGACTCCATCCAGCCACCTCAATCTCTGTCGTCCCCTTCTTCTATTGCCCTCAATCTTTCCCAGCATTAGGCTCTTCTCCAGTGAGTCCTTCCTTCTCATTAGGTGGCCAAAGTATTTGAGTTTTAGCTTCAGGATCTGGCCTTCTAAAGAGCAGTCAGGGTTGAGCTCCTCTAGGACTGACCGGTTTGATCGCCTTGCAGTCCAAGGGACTCGCAGGAGTCTTCTCCAGCACCATATTAGGGAATTTTAAATTCAATTTGTATAATTAAAGTGATTAAATTTTTGTACCACTGTATACTTTGGTACATAATGACTGGCAGAACTATTTGAATAGATATGGTGAACTGAGATCAGAGTTCATATGATGACATGCTGTAATAATGGATTGTTGAATAAACTATGATTGGATGCATTTATATCTCACTAAGTCATAATGTGGGTCATGTTGGTTTTATAGTAATTAAAAGTATTGTATGAACCCAATTAATGTATGAAAACCATAGTTTAGTGGTTTGTGTAAATTCAGACAATACTTAGCAAAGCATAAAGTAGGGTGTTGGGGAAATATAGTCTTTCTTCTATATAAAATCAGCTATTTAACACTATTTTTAAAAAATGCAGGAAATATCCATGTATCAAACCTTTGAAAACTAGTATTTGTTACTGATTTTTTTCTCATGCTTGATCTTTACCAGAAGAGACAGTTTCCCTTCCATCTCTTCTTATTTCTTTCTTTTGTGTACAATTACATCATAAAACAGTCTCCAAAATTGAATTTATCTTGAGATTGATTTTCTTCTTGAGATTCCAGGGAATAATTCAGTCTGGTAGATAGATAAAATTTCAGTTCAGCTAAATGCCAAGTATATGATTTGGCTTACACCTGGTACTAAGTGATAATTCCCTTAATTATATGTTTATACACCATATTAAACTATTAATACTACTACAGCAGTTTGGTTTACCCATCAGTTTAGGCCAGGGGTAGGCAACCTTGGCTCTTTTATGACTTGTGGACTTCAACTCCCAGAATTCCTGAGCCAACATGGCTCAGCTTGGAAACCTCTCCCTTTTCCCTCAGCATGGCTGGTTCAGGAATTCTGGGAGTTGGAGTCCACAAGTCATGAAAGACCCAAGGTTGCCTAGGCCAACATCAATTAAAATTACCTGTATTTACAGAATACAGATTTACCAATCACAAGCACTAGTCAGCTTATATTGAAGTACAGCAGATAAAAACTCGAAAAGTTGTGAGTTAACTGGATACCCCATGGCAAGAATAATGAAGCTGTAAACTAAAGAGTTGGCTTTCTATTCATTAGGATAAAAATAAACATCAATAAACTGTGCACAAGCTATGATTAGAAGCACGTAAAGAAACCCTAAGAGAGATCTTTCCATCCCCATTTCAGTGCTGGGGAGTCAACCAGGAAAACCGATCACTTTAGTGAGGGCAGTAATCTGTACTGGATCATTGTTTGGGTCTTCAAGGACTCAGATCTCTCGCTCACGGAACTGACCCATGGGGGATAGTACTGAAATCATAATCCCTCCAACTTTACAGTCTCTCAGCGTAACATTCCCTAACTTGGTATATTGTAGATTTAAAAAGCCAAATCTCCTCTGAGCCTGCATTACAATTTCTTCCCCCAAACCCCAGCCATTTTGTGCAATACATCTGAAATGGTTCAGGTTCAGGAAGGATTTGCAATAGCCTTTCTTTGTTGCTCTCCGGAAAAGCGATGCCAACAGGTAGAGGTAATGGGTTAAAAGGAACCAGGTAGAAAAAAAAAGATCCTACTGTAGCATTCTGCCTTGAGAATGACTTGCTGAGCCTCTATTACAAGTCTATAAATGCAGCTGAGACATGTTTAAACAAATAAACACATTTCCTCATCACTTTTTAAGGTGCATGAAATATCTCTACATTTTCATGTAGCAAGAGGCTTAGTGAGCTATGCTTATCTGAAGCATTTTTATCTTGTTCCCCGCCACCTCTTTCTGCCACCTCTCCCTTTCTTTTAATAGAACAACTGGATGATTTTGCTGCAGGAACAACCACAGCTGAATAGGAATGTTTAATTCATATAATATGGTTGTGCTTCACATGCTGTGAACTCAAACACTATGGCTTATGGCCTAATGTATTGCTCAAACTCAGCCAATTGTGGTTTATATCATGTCTGAGCAAACAATGGCTGAATTCACACACCATGAAAATTTCTGCTTGTTTTAACCATTTTCTTGAAAAGGCCATTGTGTTCCAGCTCATTCATAACAGTAAGCCATTAACCATCATACACAAACCACAATGGCTGGGTTCACAGAGTATATATGGTAAGCTAAACCACACAAATCATATTATGCTACAGCGCATACAAATTTGTTCTCATTTTGGGGGAGAATATGCATCAGGAAATGGAAGGCCATGGAATCAGAAGGAAGCTTTATAAAATCATACAGGATGTTAAGCAGTAAGATTTCATTGTCTTTCTTAATCTTCCCAAATAAAGAATCCAAGTATGCTTTGTTTCACTGCTGTCATTTCCTGTTCACAACCTCCAAGGGACTCAGTCACTAGTGACATTTCCTTTCAAGCGGTCACCTCACTGACATTTGCTACGACCTAAAACTGAAATGAAAGTTATACATCAGCAAAAGAAGAAGAATCAAATTAGCACAGGAGGTTCTCACATTGCTATCATAGTTATTACGGTATACTCCTGGAGAAAAACATGGCATGCAAACACTGCTTGATTGGAATATCCCAATCAGAGTAGAATTACATATCAGGGATGTGATTAGCAGGGGGGAAAAACATTCCAGGAAAAAGGATATTTTTTTTAAAAAAAAAATCTCAAGATGTTAAAATGAAAAAGCAAGGACAGCATAAACCAAGGTTAAAGGCCTGCTTTTCATAGTTAAGGTCCCTGTTCAAGGGTCTAGCTTCTAGATTAACAAAATAAATTGAGAAATGCTTGAATGCATCTGCCAATAGTAAAAGCATAAAAGGCTTCTATGATATTATAATTTGGATGGTAGCAGAGAAAAATAGTTATTTCTGTCTGAGCACCGTTTCATCCCCAAAATGTCACTATTCCTAAAATGGCTTTTGTCCTGTAAAAAAAACCTGCCATTTAATTCCTCCTAGAGCAAATAGTAAAATGGAAAATGAATTTTGTGAAGTAAAAGACATCAACTTTCTCCCTCCATCCACCTCCATCAGCCCATTTATTTATGAAACCTATAATCTACTCTATTCCTAATCTGAAATGGAATTCATTAATTAGGATTACTTTAAAGGTATTGCCTTCTAATCTAGATCAGTTCCTGGTGATTTACAGGTTCAGATCCATGCAGGTTTCATGGCATGACACAGTAGCTTGTCATCTCTTTCCACAACCCCGTTCCACTTCCCAGTTCAGCCTAAACCCTGGGTTTTCCACAGGGCTTCCCATGCAAATACTAATAAGGCATATCCCCTTTTTGTTATCTAGATCAATCCAGGTCAGCCAGATTAATTAAAAAATTAATATAAATAGCTCCTCCAAAAGTACAAATCCTTATCAGAGTTCTCCAAAACTTCTACTTTAAAAGGAAAAGAGGGAAATGCATATATTTCATCCTTAGTGGTTTCTAAATGAACATTTAATCAATAGACAGCTGTATCTTCAAACCTCAGAGTTTAATGATCAGGAAATAGGGATAAAGCACAAAGTCTTTACATTCTACTTACAAGCTGCTGCCTCTTAATCATAGTTAAAGGATGCCCTATCTTGGTCTCCAATGAAACATGACATTTCAATTTCATAGAACCTCATCTACTTCACCCTCCTCCTGTCTCTCATAAAACCATGTAAGGCATCTGTGACATTCACAAGACTTTCTACCCTCATCACAGAAAAAGCACTGAAGCTGACAAACAGTAACAATTGCTTATGGTAAAGAAAAACAAATATCAACGTATCTATGTGGGTAGATTAAATGGCAAGCAAGAATGCAAAGGGTGTGGTTTGGGCCTTAATTACATTTGTGAAGAAATAAGTCATTTGTTAGAAACAGTCTATTTTTACCTTCATTCACCAACTTTCACCACGCTGATTTCAGAATAATTCAGAAACATTTACAGGAGAGACAGGCTAAAAGAAAAACAAGATGGTAGTTTTGATGGAAGTGCTACCTCTTTTTTATGCCTGGGGCCTGTTAAAAAGTGGGCGGAGCTTCATTCATGTGGTCACAGCTGCTCCTAGTCTCAGGCTAGGCTCTGAAACAAATTATACTTCCATTTCCCAGTACATATGTTCAGGAAAATGGCAGCCAAAATTTATCAATATTTTAAAAACAATGATAGAAAATCTCTTGCAATTATTCTAGCTATAAACAGTTTTTTAAAAAAGGAACCCAGATACACAGAATTTATTGAGTTACTCTTCTCATCCTGATTCAATGTTTATTTAGATTTGGGCTTTTCAAAGTTTGGAACTTTGATTCAAGTTTCCTGATTGTGCCAAAATAAAAAAGAACTTTTTTCACTGGCAAGTTATAACACACTGCCATTTAGGATACCAGAAGGATATTCCAGAAGCCAAAAGATTTTGCCAGTCCAAGTTTGGATCCAGGAAATGTATACTGTTGAATCCATTAAGCACATTGTGTAGTTGGAAACTTGCATAGCCCCTTCTTTGTACACTTATTCCAACACAAATCCTTCTAAATTCGACAGCATTTTCTTCTTCTTCTAGCAAACGTGCTTCAGATTATATTCTTAGGGAATTAGTCTCCAGTCTTATGCATAAGGTATTAATAGCTCCTACTTTATAAGGTTTTCAAAGAAGGAACATTGTTCCAGCAAGAGTTTGGCCCTTAGGTGAGTGGTGCCTTTGATACAGTAGCCTTTTTATTCTTGTGTTCTATTATTTAGTTATGTTTTTAATGCTTTTTTAAAATTATGTTGCACTCTATCCAGAGTCCATTAGATTCAGGGTGAGCCATAGTGAAACTTGTTTTAATGGGAGAAGGGAAATGCAGATTTAGTAAATCAAAGAGTACGTTACAGGGCAATGCAATTACTGCAAATTACATCATTTGCTCATGATGTAATTACATTACTGACACAATCTTGGGAATTACACAGATGTAAATAATTGATAAGGCTATAGAAGTGATATAAATTGCGATGGCATTTAATCCATTGAATGCAATAATTGTTGCATCAAAATCTGGGCAACTGAAGAACCAAGGTTAGTGTTACTAAAGAGGAAGACTGTTAATCTTTGCTATTTCTTTCTCCATTCTAACTATCTCTGTTGAAAGTGTTGCCCAATTTTTTTCTCCAGTGCAGCTCTTGTATGTGATAATTCTCAACACCACTCCCCAAAGCAATAACCTGAGATGGTTAGACTGAGATTTGCATCTTCCCAATATAAACCTAGGGACGCGGTGGCTCAGTGGGTTAGGACGCTGAGCTTGTTGATCAGATGGTTGGCAGTTTGGTGGGTCGAATCCCAAGTGCTGCATAACAGAGTGAGCGCCTGTTACTCGTCCCAGCTTCTGCCAACCTAGCAATTCGAAAGCACGTAAAAATGCAAGTAGAAAAATAGGGACCACTACGGTGGGAAGGTAACAGCGTTCCATGCGCCTTTGGCGTCTAGTCATGCCGGCCACATGACCACGGAGACGTCCTCGGACAAGCGCTGGCTCTTCGGCTTTGAAACGGAGATGAGCACCGGCCCCTAGAGTCGGAAACGACTAGCACGCATGTGCGGGGGAACCTTTACCTTTACCTTTAATATAAACCTAAAACTCCAATTTGAGACATCATTTTTTTCAGTCCCCAGAAACAATTTCCATCGACGCTGAAAGAATGAGCTACCAGTCATCCATGTCAGGGTTGTCCCAAAGGTGCTTTTGCAGGAGGCAACTGGACTTTCTTGTTTTTCTTTGAAGATGTTTCGCTTCTCCTCCAAGAAGCTTCTTCAGCTCCGTCCCCCACCATCTGGTCAAGAGCTGAAGAAACTTCTTGGATGAGAAACAAAACGTTCTGCATAGAAAAACAAGAAAGTCCAGTTGCCTCCTGAAAAAAGCACCTTTGGGATTTCTATGTCACACTTTTATTTGTTTACCATCAAACCCTGGTCTTTGTAAACACACAGTCCCAAAATAAGCTTCAAAGAACATTTAGAACGTAAGAGAATATGGCTCTGTAGTTTTGGCCCTATCAATTGAACTTTGCCCCACAGATTGAAATCTGGCCACAGGGGTTAGTAAATTACAAGTATAGTGCAAAAGATTACAGTGGCTTCTCATGCCTCTAGCCAAAAGCGAGTCCCACTGAGTTCAGGGAGACGTATCCCTCCATTAACACAGAGAAGTTTGCAGCTTATAAATAAAATAAAGAGGCGTGCAACTCTACAAATCTGGATCCCATTAAGGACTTTTAAACCACACACATTTTAATAGAGGGAAACAGAAGCACATGTTTCACCCCTCCCTGCTGCCAAAATAATGAGATAAAAGGGCTTAATCCTGGCAGGGTGATCTCCAACATGGATAATCCAGATGGGCAACTTGCAGAGATTTTGGTTCTCCCTGCCACCGCTTCGGCTGCTGCCTCCACATAATTCTCCAGAAGCTGACTATTCAGATGCTTGGCAAAGTGCAGTAGAAGAGCTATTGTTCTAGAGTGGGGGTCCCTTCCTTCCCCAGCCAGACCACAGAGGCAAAGGAAACTTGTCCCCCTCTATGAAATATGAAATATAAATCTTCCATTCGTCCTTCAATATTGCTATCCTCCTCTGTGTTTGTCAAACTGTAAATTCAGCCATGCCTTCTCCCCCCCCCCCAACCACTTCCCAAGACCTCTTTTCTCTTGTCTGCCCTTTTGCCCCTATTTGGAAACAAATGTGAAAGAAAACGTTTTTATCTGGTCTGCCGCCTCAAGGCTGTCCATGAGTTTATAGTCTTTGATCTCTGAGTTTGAATTTTGCAAGGATGGCTGTTCATCTCTTGAAAAATGAACTTGCCTTTGCAATGGGGAGAGGCTGTGGGTTGCCAACAGGGGTGGTGGAGGGAGAAAGAGCAGGGCAGTCAGTGAGGTTATTTCTTGCTCCCAAAGAGACCATCTCATATTGACAGCTTAGACTCTCTGATTAGAAACAGCAATAGAAAAATACCCAGGGCTTTTTTTTCATCATAGAATGCTCAGAACGGAGTTCCGGCACCTTTTTTGGATGGAACCTTGTAGGGTAGGCAAGGTGGGTTGTATGACATGTGTGAGTTCCGGCACCTTTTTCTTTTACAAAAAAAGCACTGAAAATACCATTGGCTGCAGTGTCAACTGTCCAGCTGGCATTTCCAGAAAAAGAAACTCCTGAGACATTATGATTTTACTAAGAGTATAATACTTTACTGAAAATCTACACTGGCAGTTCTGATTTTTCTGCTCAAAGGCTTGTTTAGTTAAACAATAGAATCTCTCGTCGCCACCCACTGGGTGTTCACATTGTCCAATATTTCTCATTCTAGATCAGGGGTTCCCAATCTTGTGATCTAGAACAGGGATACCCAAACTTGGCAGCTTTAAGATGCATGGACTTCTTAAAGCTGCCTAGAACAGGGATACCCAAACTTGGCAGCTTTAAGAAGTCCATGCATCTTAAAGCTGCCAAGTTTGGGTATCCCTGTTCTAGATCACATTAAGCCACAACCATATTTACAAAGCAGAATAGTGGAATCACACACATCAGACTCAGCTACAATTACTTTTAACGTTGAACAGGCAGTAAATCCTGCTTCACTGTAGTGCGACAAGTCATAAAGCACAGGAACCTCAAGAGCTAAATACACACATTATGTTTTCTTTAAAACAAAAATGGTTTTGGTCAACTCAAGGCAGTGAATAAACTGCACCGAATACTCCTGCCTTCTATTTTGCCCACAACAATAAACTCATAAGGTGGGTTCAGCTGAGAGACCTTGATTGCTCCAAAGTCACCCAGCCAGCCTAAAGGATGCCTAGAACTCAAGTCTTCTGGTTTCTAAGCCAGCAGCTTTATTACCACATCAAGTTGGTTCTCTTGCATGGGGTGGCCATCAATCTCCAGTCACAAAACATAGTCTATCTGAAGGCATCATGTATTTGAAGAGCTGCCTGGTTTAAAAATCAAGGACCATATTAAAGGAGACCAGAGGAACCCTTGAAGTTATTGATTAACATTTGGATGGAAGCGAATAGCAAGTCCACCAATTTTGTTCATCCTTGGGGAGTTATAGCTTGAATCAGGCATAAATACTTATACATTTACAAGTATCCATTGAGGAATTAGCCTATTCAATTTTTATGTTAATCCACGCCATGTCCTTCCTCTGCTTTTTGCAGATGCAGTTGTGGACACCTTACTCAGAGCATCCTAGTTTGCATTTGTAAGTTTGAGAGCAAATTCCTTCCTCTTCTGAACGTGCAACAGACTTTTGACAAATGCATAGGTTTCCTCTGAAAATAATTTTGATGCAAAGGAGCTCAAAACCGCTCCACAGTCTCAGTATAAACAGTAAAAAGAAAAAGAAAAAAAAGGACCAGCTTGCCTCTACCTTTACAGTGTTCCCAGAGCGATGTGTTGGCCTAAAACATTCAACATGCCCCACTAGAATGATTGATGACAGGGCAGTAGAGCACTGCCAGCACTGCCAGGCTGCAGAAGAATAATGCAGAGAAAGATGTAAATGGCTTCTCCCTGCTCCTAGCAGGGTCAGTAAAGATGACTGTAGCAATGGAGGCCTTTTAAAAATCAATAACAATTGCACTGATTGGCAGCAGCTCTCCATATTTCCAGGCAAGCTGTGCTACAACCTGTAATCCTTCCACTTCTGTGAGTGATGCTGTGTATTTAGGCCAGCTACAGGTCTGAGGTGAAACTGCCCCAGCAGAGCCACCCAGCTGAACCTTGAAATGGAAAGCAATGCAGCTATCAAGCAAAATTCATTCCCTGCTTCCTCTTCTGGGTAAGTAACGTGTCTCAATCAGTTCTTACAGCATCTTCTTTCTGATAATTCAGGCAAATGTTCTTCCACCTAACTTAAATACAGGAGATTTCCCAGACTACTGAATTGCACTTCCCTTTTCCAAAGAAGGAGCAGCTGTCAATAAACATAATGACTCTTCTTTGCAAAGGGGGCAGATTAACCAAGAATATGCTTTGTTAGCTTCTACTGCAATATCCTCCATTGTAAGAAGATAATTGAGATGAGGGGGGGAATCAGTCTCCAACAGAGAACTTCTGTGGATACCCTAGGAAAACTACCTGACTTTTTTCGTGGACTCCAAAAATACCCCCTTTTCTGTAAATGAGTAAACAGCAATTTGGAGCCCAGCTGTGGTCTTTGAGAGGACAGAAACCAGAAGCGCTCTTCGTGTTTGGCAGACTAACAGTATATTTATCTTTCTCTTTTTCTACTAGGAGGTAGACACATCCTAGGAACTAGGTCCTCTGCATGGCATCCTGAGGTATCTGTGCACCTTCTGTTATCTGTCAGCCTCAGAGTTTCTCATTTATACTGTCCAGATAAATAAATGAAAAGTTAGCATACTACAAAACAAGAAACATGACCTCAAGCATTGCATTTACAATAAATGGTGAATGGCTATAGTCTAGTGCTTTGTCTAGAAATGTACCTACATGCCCAGGAAAAAAACAAAAACAAATTTGGTCTGAAATGTGGTTATTTTGTATAGAGAGTGCCTGGGAACAATCTCATTGATTTGCCTGTTAATACCTTGGCATTTCAGACTGACTCTATCATGTGAAAAAAGTAAGGTTCTACATTTAGGCAGGAAAAACCAAATGAACAGGTATAGTATTATAGGGGGTACCTTGCTCAATAGTAATGACTGTGAGAGGGACCCTGGAGTCCTAATGGACAATCTCTTAAATATGAGCCAGCAGTGTGCTGCAGCTGCCAAAAAAAGCCAACACAGTGCTAGGCTGCATTAACAGAGGAATAGAATCAAGATCACGTGAAGTATTAATACCACTTTACAATGCCTTGGTAAGGCCACACCTGGAATACTGCATCCAGTTGTGGTCACCACAATGTAAAAAAGATGTTGAGACTCTAGAAAGAATACAGAAAAGAGCAACAAAGATGATTAGGGGATTGGAGGCTAAAACATATAAGGAACGGTTGCAGGTATTGGGTAAAAAGTAAAGGTAAAGGTTCCCCCGCACATGCATGCTAGTCGTTTCCGACTCTAGGGGCCGGTGCTCATCTCTGTTTCAAAGCCGAAGAGCCAGCGCTTGTCTGAGGACGTCTCTGTGGTCATGTGACTGGCATGACTAGACACTAAAGGTGCACAGAACGCTGTTACCTTCCCACCGTAGTGGTCCCTATTTTTCTACTTGCATTTTTACGTGCTTTTGAACTGCTAGGTTGGCAGAAGTTGGGACGAGTAACAGGCACTCACTTTGTTACGTGGCACTCGGGATTTGACCCGCCAAACTGCCAACCATCTGATCGACAAGCTCAGCGTCCTAACCCACTGAGCCACCGCGTCCCTAGGAATTGGGTATGTGTAGTTTAATGAAGAGAAGGGTGAGGGGTGACAAGCAGTGTTCCAATATTTCAGGGGCTGCCACAAAGAAGAGGGAGTCAAGCTATTCTCCAAAACACCTGAAGGCAGGACAAGAAGCAACGGATGGAAACTAGTCAAGGAGAGAAGCAACCTATAACTAAGGAGAAACTTCCTTGACAGTTAAAACAATTAACCAGTGGAACAACCTGCCTCCAGAAGTGGTGAATGCTCCAACACTGGAAGTTTTTAAGAAGAGACTGGACAGCCATTTGTCTGAAATGGTATAGGGTTTGGACTAGATGACCTCCAAGGTCCCTTCCAACATTATTATTATTTATTATTATTATAAAACTTTTATTCATAAAACATGAAACTCAGTCAACTGAACACTCAAATTGACTGGCACTAATGGTTGACACGGGTTGCTGCCAGCATCCTAGGTATCAACCAGGTATCTCCTTAAAATGTAAGATGTTCCAAGTAGCGCAGTTTTTTGTAGCTTTCCTTGAGTTGTTGCAGGAATTATCATCATCATCATCATCATCATCATCATCATCATCATCATCATCATCTACTTCATCCATTTTGTGAAAATGACCAAGAAAGGTCCTCAAATTCCAAATGTATCCACTAGCTTACTGGGGAATCCCTGCTGTGGATGCAAACAGACACAACAATATGATCTGAACTGAAATAATGGGAAGATCTTTAAAGTGAAAAAATGTGGCCCTCCTCATTAATGCTTCTTCCTAAGTGTCTTTCTTTGCAATGCCCAGCAACTGCTTTGATTCTTAAACCCTCAGTATATAATGGCTATCCTAACCAGAAGCCAGACTGGTGGTGAAGGATCTATGCAACGAGTGTTAAACTCAATCGTGTCACGTGACATATGACGTATCATGATGTTTTTTGCCTTTGTAGAGCCGAGGGGTGGGCGTGATCTGCACGTGACGCATCTGGCCGCCAGTCTGACACATGTGATCTATGCCTTCATTTGACTGCATGCTTCAAATAAGCACCCATCCTTAAAATCTCTGTAAACAGACATTTTGGCAATCAGTTCAGGCAACATCTAAATGTATTTATCATATTGGGTTAAGAAAGAGACTTTTTAGGTTTATGGCACAAATCAACCCATTCCTCTTGAGAGAGTTCTTCTGGCAAATATTTTGGACCGCTGATTTCACTCTCCTCAGCCAGTAATAGGGAATAATGTTCAAGGCATCTGGAGGACTCCATGTTGCCCATTCCTAGGGACATCTCCATTTTTTTCAGATAGCAGAGATTTGGGGAAAGCACGGCTGTTGATCTATTAGAAATATACTGGACTGAAATGTTGAAATGTATTGGATTGTTCCTCCCCCCCCCACCCCCAGTTTTGGACTGAGGGTACATCTTTAGATATTCATAGTCATATACATGTGTGTACAGGTAGTCCTTGACTTACAACACTTCGTTTAGTGACTGTTCAAAGTTACAATGCCACCGGAAAAACTGACATGATCATTTTTCACACTTATGACCTATGAAGCATTCCCCATGATCACGTGATTTATATTCGGATGCTTGACAACTGGCTCTTATTTATGATGGTTGCAGTGTTCTAATTGTGTTATTAACAGCTACAGTGATTTCCACTTAACAAATGTGGAAAGAAAGATGGTAAAATGGGACAAAACTCACTTAACAAATTTCTCACTTAGCAATATAAATTCTGGGCTCAATTGTGGTCGTAAGTCAAGGACTACCTGCACACACACACATACGCACGCACACACACAAACGCACACACAAACATGTACACAGCCCATGCAGCATCTAGAATCAAATGATAAAAAATTCTAACAACAATAGAAAGGAGCTGAAATAAATGTGCAATTAAGCGTGCAATTTTGCAATAGCTTTGTTAAGGTAACTCTCTTCTAAAGCTCTTTCCTTTAGCCTGAAGTGGCAGGATCTAATAATCTTGGTCTCGGTCATATTATAATACTGATCGGTTTTAATGAGCTACTTGAACATAATCAAATCCTATAAAGAAAGCTTCCGTATGTTGAATTCAACTTACATCCAAATAACTATATCCAGAATTGACATTCTTAAAAATATTAAGCAATTATCACTTTTCATAACAGATTTTAGATGTACTGTTATTACTGCAATTATTTCAAGAAAGTTTTCAAAGTAAAAATCTTCCAAAGCAGCTTACACAAAAACCATAATACACAATACTTCAGTTTCAAAAACCACAATCTAAAACTAAAATCTAATATGCCATTAAAGCCACAATAACTAAAACAGTGGAGTGTCATAAATGATTATGTACCGGTACAAGCAGCAACCAAATTCAACACCAGCAGTGATGGGGAGTGGATGCTGCATTTTTAAATAAAATAACCCCTGCTAAAGTTTTAAAAAACAAAAGTATTTCAACAATAAACCACCCTGGAATTCTGGGAGTTGAAGTCCACGAGTCATAAAAGAGCCAAGGTTGCCTACCCCTGGCCTAGTGGTTAAGGTGCTAACTTAGAAATCAGGAGACTTTAAGTTCTAGCCCCCACCCCTTTTAGGCATGAAAACCACAAGTCATAAAAGAGCCAAGGTTGCCTATCCCTGCACTAGGCCAAACTGACCTCTTGTACATTCATTACAACATTACCAAAACGTACATAAGAGGCAAAGCTTGTGTCACAAAATCACAATTTCATTTCATTATCGTGATAAACCTTCCAGATTCAACAGATAACTCTGCTGTCCTAGCCTAGAAATAAAACTGTTTTGATGGCTAGGATGAAAGGCAGAGAAGTTCTCAATTTAACGACCACAATTGGGCCCAAATTTTCAGTTGCTAAGAGAGACAGTTAAGTGAGTTTTGCCCCATTTTGTTGCCACTTTTGATAAGTGAATCACTGCAGTTGTTAAATTAGTAACACGGTTGTTAAGTGAATCTGGCTTCCTCAGGGACTTTGCTTGTCAGACGGCCGCAAAAAGAGGATCATATGACCCCGGGGCACTGCAACCATCATAAATATGAACCGGTTGTCAAGCGTCTGAATTTTGATCACATGAGCACGAGGATGCTGCAACAGTCGTAAGTATGAAAAATGGTCATAAGTCACTTTTTTCAGTGCTGTTGCACCTTCGAATGATCACTAAATGAAGTGTTGTCAATTGAGGTCTCCCTGTAGTGTCAAAGCGGAAGACGCTTTACAAAAGCAGGAATATTGAAGTAGCAAAGGACCTGCTCCGTCTGCAAGAAGAATCTTTTATGGCCTCATAACTGAGGTTTGCTGAACTGTCCCCTCCCTTGCAAAACTAAAAATCAAAAAAGGCTGGCAAGATTCAAACAAACTGGCTCTAATGCATTAAGATTGTGAAGAGTTGACTTTAAATCCATGGGCTCTCCTTTGTGGATAGTTTATACTAGAACCCAATAATTAATCAGCCTACACCTGCTGAGAAGACTCTGGGAAATTTGGTTCAACTATTAGATGCAGACAGAATGCACTGATACATTCCAGTTTTCCTGTCAGCATTTATGGCTCTTGAGCAAGGTGGTTATCTTGCTGCTGCATTACGGGAAATTACTTATTATTGGAAATAGTAACCTAGGCCAGGGGTCCTCAACCCTCGCTCCATGGAACCACACCGGTCCACGGCATGCCAGAAACTGGTCAACGCAAACAAGCGAAGCCCCATCTGCAGGATGCAGGCAGCACACGAAACCACGCCCCTTCCAGTCTGCGGAAAAACATTTCTCCACAGAACCGGTCTCTGGTGCCCAAAAGGTTGGGGGCTGCTAACCTAGGCCATTTATTGTAACGTGAATCACCCAGATCGGAGCACTGAGATCACTCTTCACTTGAGAACCTTGGGCTGAGGGAAGATGAATGGATTCAGGCTGAAGTACAGCTTAACTGGCTGACTGTGGCCTAGATAGACAGAACTGGAAGTGGGGTAGGAAGCAGGGTTTCACCTGCTACTCCTGCCCTAAAGTGGGAACTACCATTCATGCATAACAGGACCTCAGCAAAGCACCCATTGCAGTTTCTGGGTCAGCAGCTGACCGCTTCAGTGGCCTTGTATGGCCCTGGTGTTTCCGAGAAGAACGTGGGGAAACACGAAGCCAAGATTCAATTTGGGGGTTCTGAAGATGAGAACAAAAGCAGCATTTAAGCAACTGGAACCCCAAGTAAATCAAAACCAGTTGCCTGCAGCATAGCTGTGGCCCACATTTGATTCTAATAAAGAAGAACACGGACTCAGCTAAGTTTGTGCCCAAGTGGTTGGCTGAAAACCTGGATCCAACCGTACCTCCTTCAGACTCTCTTCAAGTGGATTGCCACTGCATTCCTTGGCTTAGTAGGATTATTTAAAGGAGGTGCATATTCTATTTTTAGGGAATCAAGGCATGTACAAATACTCTCTTGCAAAAAAACAAACAAACCCAACAACCCTCTACTCTTTGTGATCCAGGAGAGAGATTTGCTTTCAAGGGCTTCCCACTGAAATCCTCTGTTAAAAGGAGACCTGAGATTTTGAAATGGGTGAAGGTGACTCAATAAGAGTCTGTATTGTCTACAACAGGGGTCTTCAAACTTGGCCCTTTTATGACTTGTGGACTTCAACTCCCAGAATTCCTAAGCCAGGCACGCTGGCTGAGGAATTCTGGGAGTTGAAGTCCACAAGTCATAAAAGGGCCAAGTTTGAAGACCCCTGGTCTACAACAAACTCTTTCTGCTCTGGCTGGACACAGATCTGGGGACAACAGCCCCCAAGAAGAGTCCCCCCAAAGGGAAGGTAAAGATGGGCAAATGCTTGAGATGCCTAACATATCCTTGTCACTCTTTTTTTCTGTTGAAGAGAGTATGGTGAACAAAAAGATGGCAGCCTTGCTACTTGTGAAGATTCTTGTGAGTTGTCTTCCAACACACTTGGAAGACATGAGGTTGGGGAAGCCTGGAATATAAAAGGCAAACTTCACATACATACACACACAGAGTATACGTTAAACATACTCTTTATGCACTGTTCTGTGTTCTGTAATAGGCAGGCAGGCAGACATTATTTTTTAGCTAAAAATGACTGTAAGAAGAAAAGGGAGCCAGGAGAATCTATCATATCACCTTCAATTCGTTTTTAAAAATATGGTCTATTTAGTCTAGCTGGAAAAAAATGAAAATACAATAATCAAGCAGATAGAAAGAGGATAATTAGGGTTCCTGTAAGTATCATCGGCTGATGGAAATTCTGTTACTTCTGTTCATTCTCTATGCCAAAACCTGTGAACTTGATATATACACAGAGAGAACTAGACGTGGATCCCTCATTCCCAACTTTCCACAGGACAGCATTCCCTAACCAAAACTATGTGATAATGATTACCACAAATGTACAAAGTTGTAGCTTAGACACTGAGCAGAACACCCATGCTATGAATTTTGCTAAATCACGCCCTGATCTGTAATATAGAAGGGTGGAATCTAGATTACAACAAAATTGTAATCTGGAGGAAGGAAAGTAATGAACCTGCTGAGGTTGCTGAAGAAGGATTAAATCATTGGTATGTCAGCTGGGATTTATATGTCAATAGCAGCTGGAAGGCCTCAAGTTCCCCATTTACAATCATGTGTGTTTCTTTCGTGTATGCCTGAAAGAAAAGAAAAAGAAAAAAAAAGTGGAAGAAAAAGCGCTAAAGAAAAATAGAAAAGAAAGCAAAAGAAACAAAGCAGCGGTTTACACAATATTCTTCACAGCAGTTATAAGTGCCATTATATTTTACCTCTCTACCAGAAGTTACATCATCATATTCTTCTTTCTATAATTTATTCTGTCTAATCATAAATCACAAATTCATTTTTTCACATGCAAAAAGTCCCTAAGAGGTTTTGTCAGCAATAAGGGTCAACGGTTATCTTTTCTCTAATCAAAGAAATTAGTTTACCCATTTCAGTAAGATTTGTCAATTTCACTAGCCATTCTTTCCATCTGTGTGCATGCAATGATAATCAACTCATTTTTTTCCCCTTGCCATGAAAATTTAGATATATCTTTCTGCCATTTGCCACAATTCAGGCAAAGATTTTTATTTGTATAGACAGAGTATCCTTACATTTAATCAGGTTCATGCACTCATACCCCAAACCATCATTTTGCCCCTGGCTTCTCTATCATCTCTACTTGCTATTTTACACAATAACTTCTGTTTACAACTCAAGGCCTACTCACTGAAAGCTGTTCTGCTTTCCCGTTATAATATATGTTTATCTTTTGGCTGATGATGTTTTACATAGAGTATGATAATCCTACCTCAGCAAATGTTGCCAGATCTTTTCGCTTGAGAGCATCTTCCTTTCCACTAAATACTCACTTGCTTCCCACAGCACACTCTGATAGTTTAATGTGAATGTGAAAGCTACATTCATAAATACCAGAGCAGAAAGAAACACACAAACACACACACACACACACACACACACACACACACATTATTTTCCTGAATAAGATGTAGCAGAGAATATTCCACAATGCAGAAATTAAAAGCAGGGAAATCTTCTTGCAATTACTCTTATTTCTACGTGCATTTACAGCTAGTTCTTGACTTACAACAGTTTCAAAGTTATATCACTGAAAAATGTGACTTATGACCATTTTTCACATTTATGACCATTGCAGCATCCCCATGGTTCACCTGATCAAAATTCAGATGCTTGACAACTGGTTGATATTTATGATGGTTGCAGGGTCCTGGGGCCACATGATCCTCTTTTGCGACCATCTGACAAGCAAAGTCCATGAGGAAGCCAGATTCACATAACAACCATCTTAGTAACTTAACAACTGCAGTGATTTGCTTAACAGCTGTGGCAAGAAAGGTTGTAAAATAAATTCACTTAACAAATATTTCTCTTAGCAACAGAAATTTTGGCCTCAACTGTGGTCATAAGTCAAGGACTACCTATATTTAATGGAGAAACAGATCACATGCCTTCTGTGAAACTGGGGTAACACTAATCCATCTCCCATCCTTCATAGTTTCAAGAAAGATTTCTGTACCATGCAGTGATAGTCAAGAAAGTAGAGCAGTTATAACACTGGGGGTCTTTCCTCAGGCTGAGTAGACACACTATTTATTCATCTTTGAGTTGATAGCAAATTATACTGACATGAAATCTGCTGTCCCCACAGCCAGTCCTTATCCTGCTGTAAGAATTACTTGACTGAAACCTTAGAATCTGATTTCATCTGATTTCACATTTGTCCATTGCATTTAGACTTGCCTAGATTACAGATACAGTTTACGAATGTATGCGCAGATTTAAAAAACAGTGAGGTACCAAATATTTTGATATTTTATTATTCTTTGATTTTAATTATGAAATTGATTTGCTGCCTATCTTGTTTCAAAGCAATTCTGAGTGGCTTACAACATAAACACCCACATAGACATTCAGAATTGAGGCATCTAACAACTCAAAAGTCATTTGCCCAAAATAATGACAACACCTATTCCTTTACCATAGTCCCATTATATTATTCTTATCCTGTCTCCACCCTATGTCTGAAACAGGCTTATCTTTAGCTGTTCCAGTATTATATAGCCTCAGGGTGTGTAAAAGTGTTAGGCTTTGTTGCCCATTACCTTGGAAATAAGTCAGGTGACTGGCAACGACTGGAAAAAGAGATCAGAGACCCAGGATACTGATTGGTGGTGGGAACCATAAAAGACATGCCAACGTAGTTGTCTGCAGATTCAAGGGTGGATGTAGAACACTGAGGCAGCAGGGAAAAACAGCCTTTGGACTAGGAAAGTATGAATTGAAATTACTGCTCAGATGTGAAGCTTGCTGGAGTACTTTGAGTCAGACACTGTCCACTTTATTTGTTGGGAGAGAGAAATTGCCCTACGTGAACATGGTGAATATCTTGTTATAAAAGAGAAAAATAAATTAGATAGATAGATAGACAGACAGACAGACAGACAGATAGATAGATAGACAGACAGACAGACAGACAAGACAGATAGATAGACAGATAGATTCATGCCAAGGGAAAATATTTCTTGTTATACTGAAATGCATTACTGAAACAAAAAAACAAAAATGATGATTAGCCAGTCATCTCTGTAATCCATTAGCGGGAGTGCAGGAGCGTCTTTAAGTCATGCAATGGCTGTTATATTCCCCTAATGGAAAGGAGAGGAAATTGCTCCACAGTAGAATATCCATCCCTTTCCCTGCCAGTATATTTGGATTTATTTGGGGAATATAAACCAATATAATGCTGACATGGGTTTTCAGTGTTCCAGGTTCCTCTTTTTATGATGGGAACATTAAAGATTTTTACCCCATCCCTCAAAGCAGGTCCTCTGGGTTCAAGGCCCATTTTTTTTTAAAAAAAAACAAACCAGATGGGGATATTGCTGCTGAAAAAGGGGTGAGCTAAGAGCTAAGATTCTTTTGCTAGCTACATGGTTGTGAAAGACAGTGTGCTATTTTGATTGGGGGATATGAATTGATTCACTCTACAACACATTCTGCAATTTCCCAGCTATAACCAATGGATTGGGGGTGGGGGGGAGACAAATAAAAAGGCCTTGTTGAGACATGTATACTAGTCAACATTCAGTCCTGCCTTAAGAAATGGACAACAGGGCAAACACTCTTTTTTATCAGAGACAAGATCAATGGGTAATTAAGAGTCAACATTTTAAATATTGACCCCTGTATGTTCAGCCTAGATTAGAGATTCTCCCTGTTGTTGTGCATTGATGATGGATGCTGTGAAATGTCCCTCTGGTTTGCAATGTTGCCAGGCAAACCTTTGAGGAGATAGGATAGAACCGGCTGTAATTATAGGATAGAACCGGCTGTAATTAGACTTCAACCTTGCAGGAACCACCATGTTTCAGTTTGATGTTTTGCCAGGATCATGGTGGGTCAGGGAAAGAACCAGATGCAAGAAGTGATGGCTTAAGGGTGAAGCTTATTTTTGTCTGATTACTTGGTTGTCCTATTTTGAGGAGATCTATGCATACAAGTTCCATTCTATATCTGATGGGCTACTAATTAGAGGCTAAATCTGCTAGTATAGCAAGGCAATCAAAACTTCACCCCTTTTTTACATTAGTGCAATATTTACTTATATTTTAAAATACAGCAGGCTTTGACTGTCCAGTCAGGCTTGCCATTTCAAGATCAATGACAATAACTGTGAATGTCCTGTTGCTGCTAATTGCCACTTCTCATGAAGCTCTCTAAGGATCACCATTGGCCAGAAATGCAGAAGTGCTGCAAAAGAAGTTTCACACATGTTCTGATGATTGAGAAAATACTGCTTGGTCATGAACACTTGAATCATGTCAAGTGGACCTTCTTTCCTAGGCTGTGCCTCTCTCTAATTATCACCAATGGCATGCTTAAGGCTTATTATGTCCTTAATCTCTGCTACATGTCCAGCAAAGGAACAGAACTAAAATACACCAATGGTTTATTTCTTCAGTTCCTGAGGATGAAAGTCAGGGCCATAGAAAGTCAACACCATGAGGTTATGGGGGAGCCAACTAGCAAAAACAGGAACATTCAACAGTGATCTCAAGCTACAGTTGGCTTATTATCCAAACATGCTCATCAAGTTTTGCATTACAGTACAAATTTTCCACAGTCTGCAACTCAGTAATGTGCAGTACACTCTTTCTCTCTCTTGTCTCTCTGTCTGTCTGTCTCTCTCTCTCTCACACACACACACACACATACACACACACACACGTGGGCACTCTCTCTCTCTCTCTCTCTCTCTCTCTCACACACACACACACACACACACACACACACACACACACACATCAATTTCTAAGCAATTTGACAAAACTACCTAAAAGAATTCTCCAGGAAATTTGACATTAGCTTATTTCTCATCTTATTTTCTACAAAACATCTGCTCCCTAATTTTTAAATCTAGCAACTCTCAAATTCTGGCAAGGTTCCCATACTGCACTAAGCTATCATGTGATGGGTGGTTTTGGCTTCATGTGCTATGAGAACCCCAGCCAAATGTGGTTTATTCAATAAATTGTGGTTAGACAAGCCATGACTTAATACGATATGTGAACCCAGATCTGCAGATAGAGAAATCTCTAGACGAAAACACACAGTTCTTTCTCATTCCCTGTGAACAGTTTATCTTGGAATGAAAAATGAAGTCACAGGTCCTGTGTCTTAGCAGTCCGTTCCAAAATGCTTGATGAAACCAAAGCTTTAAGGTTTTGCTTTATAACTAGGCTACTTCTTAATCATTATCACTTTTGGCTCAGAAACCTGAGAAGCTACTATTGCACCAAGTTCTGCAGAAATTAGGGTAAGCAACAAGAATATATCTTGAAAATCAGAGTCTTTTCAAGGCAGCTTACAAAAAAATAAACATTAACAAAACTTTAAACAAATGACCAAATCTAAAAGAAATAACTCTGAAAAAGCTTCAAAGATCTCCACCACAACCAGATGCCAAAGGGAAAATTGGTGCTTTCCAAGCTCACCCAAAGTCAAAAACAGGGGAGGAATGGCACTTCATAAATTTGGAGGACAATTGTATTATTTATTACATACATTTAGGCCAGTCCACGTATACATGCTTGTTTCCACAATTTTACCCTCTAACAGTCAGGTTAGGTAAGTTGAACAAAGAAATAGTGATTAGCCCAAAATCCTTGGTGGAGACTTTAACTTGAATTTCTGAGTTTCAGAATGACATTTTAACTATGATGCTATCCTGATGTGAAGGAGTTTCACATTGATTTATATTTCATGAGAACTGGAATCCCAATCAGGGCTTGTCTTAATGGCCATCTGTAACTGGTAAATACCTTATATGGGGAGAAACAATTCTGTTAGTTTCTGCAAACATTCTTAAGGGAAGGCCCTAAGGAACTGAATGGCCAGCCAGGTAAATCTATAATTCTAAACACAAACATGAGTAGAACTATACTAAGTCCTAAGACCGGCATGTAAGGTGCATAAAGCATATGTCATTGTTTTATTTACAAATGTATATGCTGCCCATTCCCAAATGGGTTTGGCATCTTACACAATATGGCTTAGAAATGCTGCTTTTAACAAACATACACATCCTCCCCTGGTAGAAGCTTCTGAGCCTTACGTAAAGATTTGCTTTTTATCAATTGCACCAGCATCCTTCTCTTCCTCTAATATACAGAACTATCCTGGGAGGCCAGTTGGGTTCAGATAATAATAATAATAATAATAATAATAATAATAATAATAATAATAATAACAACAACAACAGCAACAACAACAGCAACAACAACAATAACAACATCTCTTCATAGGAACAGAGGAAGCAGCCAAATAAGCAATCAAGTCTAATATGATTCGAGGACAGGGGTCTCCAAACTTGGCCACTTTAAGACTTGTGGACTTCAACTCCCAGAATTCCTCAGCCAACATTGTGGAATTGGAAGTCCACAAGTCTTAAAGCGGCCAGGTTTGAAGACCCCTGTTCTAGGATAACACAGATTCAGACAGGAGCATCCAGCTGATCTTGGCTGATCCAGACAACCAGGATAGGATCTGGTTAACACTTAGATGCAGGGCTTTTTTTCTCATAGAACGCTCAGAACAGAGTTCCGGCACCTTTTTTGGGTGGAACCTTGTAGGGTAGGCAAGGCGGGTTGTATGACGTGTGAGTTCCGGCACCTTTTTCTTTTACAAAAAAAGCACTGCTTAGATGAAAAGACACCAAGAAAAACCCAGAGCTGCAGACTAGACAAAATTGAACAAACATCCTACAAGAAGTCACTGACTAACCACTTCTCTCTTTTTTTGTCCAGAAAAATACACAGACATATCCATGAAGTCATCAAAAGTTGAGTATGACTCAAAGGAGGTTTTCTCTTACTAAAAGATGCTAAGATTTGAATCCAGGATCTTCTAGTTGCAAAGCTTTGAAGTGTAAAAATTAGAGAAAAATGCTTGACATGAGCCCAATATTTATGATCGAGTCAGCTGCTCATCCCCATTACTCTAATGGGTACACGTTTGAATTTTCGTATATGCGTATTATACACACAATGCCATGCTTTTCCCCCCCCCCCACAAAAAATGTTTCTGCTTTTCTGATTTATTCTTCAGGTGCTTGAATTTTTCAGTGCCTGTTGAATTTTTCTTGGTTTGCTTTGAGTGCACTTCAATAGCTGGCAGTGATTCTGTTCATGTTATTCTAATTTATTCATTGATCGATGGTTTCTCACCTTTTCCTCATTCTGGAGTCCTTGTAATGCTCCCAACTCCCAAATTAAAATGACACCCCTCGCACGGGTGTTTTTTTTTTAATGAAAGTGTGAGAATTCAGAGAGTCTACAAAACTGTTGGAGAATTGAAGGCAAGACATTCCCACCCCACCCATGGTACCCCTGGAATTAAATAATTGCAGGAATATCCTATGCTTCCCTGGAATATTTCCCCAAAGTTCTCTTTGAAAAAAGATTGTGAATGCCTCTTCTCTTCTCTTTCATCCATCTGAATGAGAAGTGGAAAAATAAAAAAAATTAAAAAATTTGCCATCCCCAGCTAAAGCCAGCTTGACTTGCCAGGTACGGGGTGGCCTGAGACTTGCTGACTTGTGTACATGGATTATTTGGAATACCTTATGGTTTTTATCATCGTAATCCTTGTCATCATCTCTTGAGTTTGAGAGATAAACTGAAGAGGAGGAGTTTCATGCCCTCTGTTATTGCACAATGCTTACACCTACTATGCTGGGAAATCCTTCCTTCTGCTGAGCAAGGACGCAGGGTAGGGCAGGGTGTGTGCCTGCCCTGGGATTCACACAAACAAAGCTTGGGACTTTTCTGTGCCACTTCCTTGCAATACCTTATCCATCGGCAGGCAGTCACCCAGCTGTTCCCCCATTTAATAGTCTCACCAAGACCAGTGGGAAGGGTGAGGCAAGGAGGTGATCAGATGCTGCTGCACCAGAACTCAACGGATAGATCAGGCATACGCAACTTTGGCTGGGTTTGTTTGATCTGTGGAAAACAGGCGCTCGAAGAGCTATTTGGGAAGTGGAGCAGGGGTACTTGAAGGATTGAAAGGAATGCCTGAAGCCCGGGACTTTCAAACTGTCATCTGCAAAACTCAAGAGTATTACGACAACTTGAGAGGAGAGAGAGAGAGAGAGAGAGAGAGAGAGAGAGAGAGAGAGAGAGAGAGAGAGAGAGAGAGAGAGAGAGAGAGAGAGAGAGAAGAAAAGAATCACTTGAATGCAGTCAATTTTCTATTACTGCTAGAGCGTGGCCTCTTGATTGGGGATTCTGGATTATTATTATTATTTTTTTAAAAAAAACTAACACATTCTGGGGCCTGAAAAGCTTGGACCTGCCTTAATTTTCTGCAAGGTTTAAAGCCCTCAATTTCCCATAATTCCCTCAAATACATAAATAGACTCCAAGGTTCTCCACCCATTCTAGAGGGCACTTGGGCCACCAATGGATACTGGGGAACTCATGCAGGTCTCAGAAGGCACCCCTGCTGTACATGAATGGAAGGAGCTCCTATTCGTAGAAAGGTTTGCAAATGGATGCATTCCTCTGGCAAAGGAAATTTATCTTCAGCGAATGAAGCGGAATCTTTGAATCCCACACCACGGGAGCAGCTGGTGACTTGGGGTGGGGGGGGAAGTCTGTCCCTTTATAAACTCTCTGCCTCCTTGCAGCAATCCTTCAGAGAGAGGCACATCAAGGAGAAAATGCTCACTTCCTTTAAAGGAGGCTGCAGCGACAGGCGTGTGGGGATCCTCCCCCTCTCGCTTGCCAAGGAACAGGGAAAATTGCCTTCCAGATACTGCAGGAGAAAAAGGGATTCTTCTAAAGGGGCTATATGGCATTGTGTTTATTGCAACCCTCAGCACTTTGGGAGCCAATCTATTGCCCTATCCTAGACTTCTGCTTCTTTTAAGGTTAACTCCTTCACAGGTCAACTTTACCGAAATCAAGTGCCATGCAAATGAAGAACTCCTGTTCATACTGCACTACAAGAAGAGGGTTGCCAGAGTAAGTAAGGCAGAGAGAACGTACTGAGCAGGCGGAATCCCAAGTTGAAGATCAGCTGAGGTCTGCCTTTGCCAGCAGCTATTTCCTTTCCCATCCTAGCCTCTTGCTTCAAACGTAATTAAAATTTTGTGCGGCTTTTAGGATCGTTTCAATCTTGAGTTTGTATGGCTTTAGGTCTTATCCATTTCATGCATTTACTGGTTCTGTACGCTGCCCCAGTCCATTGGAGTTCGGCAGCTATGCCAAATTTGAATAAAGGGGAAAAAAAGAAGAAAAGAAAAAAGGAGTAATTAAGTGGCCTACCTCGTAGGACTGCTGGTAGCTCAGAAATGCCTCAGATTGTTTGCACCTTAGAAGGGTTTTCTCCCATGTAGAAAAGCCAGGGTTTCCCCCCCCCCCCCAAATTTACTTAAAGCCCAGTTTTATCCAGTGTCATACGCATGATCTAATGCAGAGGTCTTCAAACTTGGCCCTTTTATGACTTGTGGACTTCAACTCCCAGAATTCCTCAGCCAGCATGCCAACAAGTCAACAAGTCATAAAAGGGCCAAGTTTGAAGACCCCTGATGTCTGATAGAGCTGCCCACATTCTTGTGCTGTTCTGATCATGGGCTGCTAATAGGCGTGTGTGTAATTCCAACATAAAGAGTATGAAAAATGATGGGGAAAGGTGGGTAGTGGTGGTGGGGGGAAAGGTCATGTGGAAGCACTTCCTTTAAAGGTGTAGTAGGCGTAGGTTTTACTTGCCCACACTGAAAAAAGGAAGACCCGGAGAAAACGTGATGACTTGTTACCAAATACTTGCACTTTGGGCACACCCACCCACCCAGCCAGGTCTATGAACTGTCACCTTTTCCTCTCATGCTTTGACAGTTCTTTCCTTTCACAACCGAGGGCCAGAAAAAAAAAGGGGGTAGAGTCAGTTTCCCCATCTCCTCTTTCGCTCATTAAAAATAGGAAAATGTGATTGTAAAACCACAAACGCTGGCAAACAACCCCCAGACTGTAGACAGGAGAGAGCTGAAAAACACTTGCTTCTCAACCAGCCTCCGAAAAAGAACCAAGAATACCAACGAGGAGGTCTCTCTGTCTTGGTCAGAAAGGGTGCAAGTCATCGGAGGCAGTCATCTGACACAAGGATGCACCAGCTGCATCCTCGCTTTCCCAGCTGACCCATTTACTGGACCTTTCAAGGCTAAACTAGTTTGCTGAGCAGGAATGCAGACTGGGCAAGCAGCCATTTTCTCCAAAGTATGGTTAACTTTGTACTTAATTTGACAAATGAGTTGGGGTGGAGGGTGGAAGGACAAAAATAACAGCCGCTATATAACCTTCAATTTCTAAAAACTGCAATTACCCACGTGCTAACAGCAAATGTGAACTACCAGCCATTTAGCAGAGCTGTGCAGATATGAATGAGATGGTGAATTAAAACATAAATATTACACTTATTGGCTTGTAGTTGGCAGGAGCAGGACATACACACACACGCACACGCACGCACAATCACAAAAAGTTCAACATCTGCAGAAACTGATTAAGCTCTTAGTCGACTCTAAACTCTGGTGTTAACACTGGTGAAGATGCTATGTTTTCACAGAAATGTGAAAATAAGAACTGCCAAGGCTTCCAGTTTATGGAAAAGCTATTGGCTGAGTTGTTGCCTTAGTAGGCCAAATATAGTAATAGGAGACAGTCAGCATGGTGAAGTAACAGTGAAAGTGACAGGCTGGATAAAGAACAGAAGGATGAATTTAACTTTCAATCAAGTTTCTAACTTTTTGTCTAACCTATCTCTCTGCAGGGGTCTAAGAGGAGAAAAGGTATCTCATTAAAAGTTTAATCTAATTTAGCAGGATATACAGGTGAAACTCGAAAAATTAGAATATCGTGCAAAAGTTCATTTATTTCAGTAATGCAACTTAAAAGGGGAAACTAATATATGAGATAGACTCATTACATGCAAAGCAAGATAGTTCAAGCTGTGATTTGTCATAATTGTGATGATTGTGGTGTACAGCTCATGAAAACCCCAAATCCACAATCTCAGAAAATTAGAATATTGTGAAAAGGTGCAATATTCTAGGCTCAAAGTGTCCCACTCTAATCAGCTAATTAAGCCATAACACCTGCAAAGGGTTCCTGAGCCTTTAAATGGTGTCTCAGTCTGGTTCAGTAGGAATCACAATCATGGGGAAGACTGCTGACCTGACAGTTGTGCAGAAAACCATCATTGACACCCTCCATAAGGAGGGAAAGCCTCAAAAGGTAATTGCAAAAGAAGTTGGATGTTCCCAAAGTGCTGTATCAAAGCACATTAATAGAAAGTTATGTGGAAGGGAAAAGTGTGGAAGAAAAAGGTGCACAAGCAGCAGGGATGGCCGCAGCCTGGAGAGGATTGTCAAGAAAAGGTCATTCAAAAGTGTTGGGGACTTTCACAAGGAGTGGAATGAGGCTGGAGTCAGTGCATCAAGAGCCACCACACAGAGACGGATCCTGGACATGGGCTTCAAATGTCGTATTCCTCTTGTCAAGCCGCTCCTGAACAACAAACAACGTCAGAAGCGTCTTACCTGGGCTAAAGAAAAACAGACCTGGTCTGTTGCTCAGTGGTCCAAAGTCCTCTTTTCTGATGAGAGCAACTTTTGCATCTCATTTGGAAACCAGGGACCCAGAGTCTGGAGGAAGAATGGAGAGGCACACACTGCAAGATGCTTGAAGTCCAGTGTGAAGTTTCCACAGACTGTGTTGATTTGGGGAGCTATGTCACCTGCTGGTGTTGGTCCACTGTGCTTCATTAAGTCCAGGGTCAACGCAGCCGTCTACCAGGAGATTTTGGAGCACTTCATGCTTCCTTCCGCAGACGAGCTTTATGGGGATGCTGACTTCATTTTCCAGCAGGACTTGGCACCTGCCCACACTGCCAAAAGCACCAAAACCTGGTTCAATGACCGTGAGATTACTGTGCTTGATTGGCCAGCAAACTCGCCTGACCTGAACCCCATAGAGAATCTATGGGGCATTGCCAAGAGAAAGATGAGAGACATGAGACCGAACAATGCAGAAGAGCTGAAGGCCGCTATTGAAGCATCCTGGTCTTCCATAACACCTCAGCAGTGTCACAGGCTGATAGCTTCCATGCCACGCCGCATTGAGGCAGTAATTGCTGCAAAAGGGGCCCAAACCAAGTACTGAGTACATATGCATGCTTATACCTTTCAGAGGTCCGATATTGTTCTATGTACACTCCTTGTTTTATTGATTGCATGTAATATTCTAATTTTCTGAGATTGTGGATTTGGGGTTTTCATGAGCTGTACGCCATAATCATCACAATTATGACAAATCACGGCTTGAACTATCTTGCTTTGCATGTAATGAGTCTATCTCATATATTAGTTTCCCCTTTTAAGTTGCGTTACTGAAATAAATGAACTTTTGCACGATATTCTAATTTTTCAAGTTTCACCTGTATCTGGAAGAGGTGGCTACCCAACTCCTTTGTTACCATACTAGAATTTCATGACAAATTAATTATTTCTTAATTTTTCCACTTAACAAATGATAAATAACTCAAAACAGCAGAAGCACACAAACAATCCCCCCCTCTACACACACACACACACACACACACACACACACACACACACACACCACAAAAACTGAAAAGGAAGCACTCGGTGATACTGTATGAACAAAAATGTTGCCTGAGCAATTCTAAAATGCTGTTTTAAGTGGCCCATTAATTACAGTTATACAGGTGGTGATTTATACATCCCAAGTCGTTTTCTTCTACTGTACAAGCTGAAAGGCACTTGACTCCAAAGTGCAAAACAATCAGAATAAAGGAACCAGAAGTAGCAGATGCCTTTGGGGCCCTAGAGCCCTCAAAATACCATCATATCTGATCACATACAAGAGAGCATTGTCTAAAATTCCAAAGGAACATATTAGATTAGAGGCAGGGAGATAGTAGATCTGAACGTACTGCTAGATCAGTGACAGATCTACAATAGGCCAGAGAGGTTTTCTGACTCCTCATTATTTACATGAAAATAACAATTTTTCCTAATACTTATAATAATAAATTATAATATTCAATTATATCCCACAAATCTTGGCAAGACCAGCATGGGATTTTTCTATGAAAAAAATGTGAAACTTATTAAGTCTGAAACTAATCTCTAGACTCTTTAATTCTAAATATAAGTTTCTGGTTTGGCAATTCTTGGAGTTGTGATTTAAAAAAAAAATCCCGTAAGTCTGAAGTTTGCTCACACTTAGGTTAACATTTTCTTAGATTGTACAGATAAATGTCCTAGTTCTGAACTTCTTTTATCTACTTAACAATATTTGTAATCTGGGAAGAAGCCAAGACTTGGATCTGCTTCATATTATCCTACTATAAGCAAATACGTCTTTGCTAAAACATCCATCTGTTTGCCTAGAGTTAAAATCTCGGATCTCTGATTGATATATGATTCAGCTAACATTTTAATTGGAGATTAAAATTTGCTTGCAGATTAATCTGTAAATTTGACGCTGAAAGACTCTGGTCTTCAGTCTGTTTGGCCCAGGACCAGTAACAGATTACCCACTAGTCTTTATTGGCCCTCTTGCTTAATGTGCCAAACATTTTAAAATAACCAAAACAGATAATGAAAATACACAAGCTGTAAAACAGAGACATAAAAAACCCACTTATATAAAGTCCTTTAAGCTGTTATTTGCATACTTGCAATATCTTTTAAGTATCCACGTCTCAACTGATTAAACTATTCCTCACAACCTTATTGGCCAAAGGTAAGAGTTTATCTTAGTGGCATGATTGCCATTAAACTCCCAATAATACAATAATGTTTTTTTATAGCAGGCACATTTTGTTATTGCAGCCAACCTCTCTCTCCTTAATGGAGAAGGGTGCAAAATGGAAGCCACTTACAGGTAGTCCTTGACTTATGACAACAGTTGGGACGGGATGTTCCATTGCTAAGTAATGTAGCCATTAAATGAGTCACCACATGACCATGACCAATTTTATATACCTTTTTCTACAGTTGTTCAGAGTATCACTGCAGCTGTTAAGGAGTTACCACTATCATTAAGCAAGTCTTGCTTTCCCCGTTGACTTTGCTTGTCAAAATCCAGCTGCAAACAATAGCCATACTGTAACCCCAGGGCACTGCAACCATTGTAAATACACGCAGGTTGTCCAGCGCCCAAAGCATAATTGCATAACCCTGGGAACACGGCAGTGGTTGTAAGGATGAGGACCGGCTATACGTAACTCTTTTCAGCACCATCATAACTTCAAACGGTCACTAAATAAATAGTTGTAAGTCAAGGAATACCTGTACTTTAACGAAATATCACTAGATAATAATAATAATAATAATAATAATAATAATAATAATAATAATAATAATAATAATAATAAAGTTGGAAGGGACCTTGGAGGTCATCTAGTCTAACCCCCTGCTCAGGCAGGAAACCCTATACCATTTCAGACAAATGGCTGTCCAGTCTCTTCTTAAAAACTTCCAGTGTTGGAGCATTCACAGCTTCTGGAGGCAGGTTGTTCCACTGGTTAATTGTTCTAACTGTCAGGAAGTTTCTCCTTAGTTCTAGGTTGCTTCTCTCCTTGACTAGTTTCCATCCGTTGCTTCTTGTCCTGCTTTCAGGTGCTTTGGAGAATATCTTGACTCCCTCTTCTTTGTTACAGCCCCTGAGATATTGGAACACTGCTATCATGTCACCCCTCACCCTTCTCTTAATTAAACTAGACATACCCAATTCCAGCAACCATTCCCTATATGAGGAGGAGAAGCTATGGGTTGATGGCAGCCCTTTTTCCCTCATAGGCAGTGGTGGGATTCAGCCAGTTTGCACCAGTTTGGCAGAACTGGTAGCTACTTTTTTGTTGCCCAGGCCCAGAACGGACTTCTGGAAGCGCCATCCACACAAAGAACTGGTTGTTCACATATTTGAATCCCACCACTGCCCATAGGGATGGGTTCTTAACTCCAGAATACCTTCTTTGTGACCTGATCTTCTACTACTGCTGCCGAAAACTGATAAGAAACTGTCTTTCCATTTCACGGCAACTGTGGTGTGAATAGTACAATACATTTAACAATCTTGAAAACAAGAATGAAAAATCTTTCCTTCCCGCCAAATGAAAAGAGTAATTATATCCACTTTGTAGTGATTCAATTAGTTTGACCATCAAATGCTTGTTATAATCAGTTTTTAAGTATTTCCAAGAGGACAAACTGTTGTGAAATCTCCAATTATAAAGGAACCCACATCCAGTGGTAGACTGGCCACAGTTTCTGTCATGTGTTAAAATCTGCAGCTATGGAATTAAGTGGTGAGGGGGAAAATGGATGCGTGCATTGCTATCCGGGAACATAAATCTGCCAATATTTTTTCTAGTTTCAGACTTTTTTTTTTAGTTTGCATCCAATCTAATAAATGATTTGCAATTTGAAGAGGAACAGCTACTGCTACTTTTGAACCACAGTCAGGGTATGCTGACAGAAATCTGTGTTTTCCATAATATTGACTTTGAAATAGCTCATTTAAAAAAAAAAACCCAGTAACTTTTTAACTAAACAAAATGGAATAATGTGATTAGATAAAAATAATACACTTCTTTATTTGTTCTGTAAGTAGTGTGTGTGTCTGTGTGAGAGCATTTATCTGTATTATTAAACCCAACAGGGAAACAATCCAATACCTCCTTACTGAGGTGAGTACTGTATATGCGATGCCAAATTTCAGATTATCCTAGAGATAAGGTAAAGGTAAAGGTCCCCCCGCACATGTGTGCTAGTCGTTTCCGACTCTAGGGGCCGGTGCTCATCTCCGTTTCAAAGCCGAAGAGCCAGTGCTTGTCCGAGGATGTCTCCGTGGTCATGTGGCCGGCATGACTAGACGCCAAAGGCTCACGGATCGCTGTTACCTTCCCACCGTAGCGGTCCCTATTTTTCTACTTGCATTTTTATGTGCTTTCGAACTGCTAGGTTGGCAGAAGCTGGGACGAGTAACAGGCGCTCACTCTGTTACACGGCACTCGGGATTCGACCCGCCAAACTGCCAACCTTCTGATCGACAAGCTCAGCGTCCTAACCCACTGAGCCACCACGTCCCTATCCTAGAGATAGGCAACTTCAAATTATATTAGTTTATTTTAGTATTAATGGTTTACCAAAAGGTGCTTTTTCAAAAGGCAACTGGACTTTGTTTTTCCTCGAAGACCTTTCGCTTCTCATCCAAGAAGCTTCTTCAGTTCTGACTTGTCAGAAAAAACACCTTTGGCATGACCACGACCGACCTGGATGACTGAGGATCTTCACAGACATTTAATAATGGTTTGGTTAAAATGCTACAGGAGAATAGTATCAACGTGAAATGAACCTTGAAGTTTTCCAATATAGTAGTCTTTTGCTCTTACCAGTAAAATAATCATATTAATTTATTCCTCTAGAGGTGCTTGATGCGACAAAAAGATCTTTCAAATTAGCTTATAAATCCATATGTAATCTTGCACCACTGTTATACAACTCTGACAGTTAAGCAGCTGTTATAGGGGTACAGAAACAAATACCCAGGCAGGCAATGCTCATGTTAACTCTGGAATGCAAAAGAAAAACAAAATCCTTTCTAACCAGATCAAACTGGTTTGATTCCCTTCCTGGCAGATGGCTTTGACTCAACACGCATTCCATGGTGGCTTTAGAAAATAGGGACCAAATTGCCCTCAAGTTTCAACATTAGCATACTTTGCCTAAATGAGAATCACTTCTTCTATTTGAATAAGAACAGTATGGCAACAAGCTACGTTTATTACTAAATCATCTCTTCTCCTATGGGTGATTCAATTGTGTGTGTATGTGTATGTGTACACATACTTGCATGTATGAATATACTCAAACTTTGCTGAATAAAAGCTTACTGGCTGACAACCAGTTCAATAGAATGAATAACTTCCCTTTGAAACTGTTTTAAAATATTAAAGATCCATTCCATTTAAATGATGCAGATTATATTGTTATTATTACAGTAGTAACACGTACTGTACAACTACTATTGTTTCATTTGTTAATAATGGCAGCAATAATGATTATTGCATCACCATGAATACTACTTCATTATTTTTTCAGGGACTTCATTTAATTAATTGTCTTAATCTGATTTTAATTTTTGTATGTTTGTTTTAATCCTCCCTGCACACCGCCCTGAGTCCTCCGGGAATAGGGCGGTATATAAATTTAATAAAATAAATAAATAAATAAATAAATACATTTTGAAAAAAGTATCTTCAAAACTGAAAGCTTATAAATAATTATGTCTTGGCTTAATAAACGCAATGCTTCATATAGATTCTGGTTTTCTCTAGCATCAACATTGCTGTCTTTGTATTTCTATTCCCTTTGTTATAAACTTTTTAGTGCAATCTTAATAATAAAATAATAGTAAAACGAATCCTGTAATGGAAATATTATTGCTTTTACTATATAATTAAGTGATAACCATGAAGAGGGATCATAATATGCATATTTTTTTTTACAAAGGCTGGCAAGCATGAAGTCCTGTTTTTTGATGTTTTACAAGTAAAAACACAAAAGCATGGATTGAAAAATGCAATTTAGGAAACTCGCTCCTTATATTTGCATTTTTAAAACCTACCACTTTAATGGTTTGTTATTGTGGTTTCTGAGACAGAAAACACTCTTTTCTCTATAAAATGGGGTGCAGGAATGGAGAATGACTCATTATCAAATTGAACCATACTCATTTATTCTTGCTGACCTGCTGTGGATTATTTTGCTCAATTTTGACCTGGTCAAAATTCTCAGCAGGAGTAGATGTACAAAAAGGGAGAAGTTAGGGATTCAATAGCCCTTTTTCTTTTTAAGTATGTTTCTGGTATTTTAACTAACATTTTTCCTTTTATTAATATGTGTATGCAAATGTGTGTAAATGTGTGTGTACAGTGTGTGTTTGTGTACAGAGAAATAGAGAGACATCGTCTTGTTGGTAAACAAATGCTTGTTTCTTGAGGACTACACAATGGAGATTTTAACACAAAGTAATCAGCTCAAGACTGAAAACAAAGTATACTGTATAAGAAATATACTTTAATGCAATTTATATCCATTCCTTTTTTTCAATGCCATACTCAACTGTGGATGAAAAAAGTCAAATAATGTATGCAAATAATGTCAAAATCCTAAATTGTAATTAATATAGATAGAATATTTCTTTCTCTTTTCTTTATTTCCAAAATTTTAAGTTGTCTAAACAAGAGAATGCCGATAATTTTAATTAATTTTGTATCAAAACCATTGTATCCAACAACGTAATATATCAAGATTTGCAACAACAAAAAGAAAAAAATACTCAGCAGGAAACCTATGAAGACTCAGAAAGCAGTGTGTTAGCTGGGAACATGTTTTAAAATGTTTAGGAAATATGCATTATTATGTCTGTTTAAAGACCGCTGGTTCTACCCTTACCCCCACACGACAAGTGAAATTCTAACCATGATAAATGTGAAATATTGGTCTATAGCAATGGTCTATAGGAATATGATGGTCAACAAACACCTTAGGGGTCATATTCAGATAGAGTTTTCCTTTCTCTTCTCCCTAATCTTCTTGCCCATCAGGATGTGAAACAATGGAGCCCAGCGGCCCATCCAGAGCAGCTACTGGGTGCACCCAGCTCTTTAAGGCCAGACTTAGATGAAGGGATATTGCCTGTAGAATTTTGTTTCTATGAATCTGCTTTTCATTTAAGGAACAAACAGTAAAATTCTAATTTTCACTGTTGTCCTTTGTGAGAGACATGTTTAAAGCTAAGGAGACCATTCTTCTTTCTTAGAACCAGATAATCACCAAGGACTCTATGAACAAGATTAGGCAATTTTTCACGCCTTTATGGAGGAGAAGTTCCTTAGTACGAAGGGCTTTGAAGTGCAAACATGCTCAAGCAAGTTCTTCAGATGGTGTGTAAAATTCAGGAAGTGCTAATTCTTTAGTTGCATTCCCCAATCTAGTGTGTTTGGGAAAAACAATTCAGAGAATTCCTGGCTAGCTTGCTTTTTGCCCAGGCTGTCTGGGGTTGTACGAGTGGTTGGGGAACACTGGTCTCTTTCTTGTCACCACTTGGAATAGCCATTCTTTTTTCCTTGCATTAAAACTTTTATGGCCTTGATTCAAATGCATGGGGCAAAGGGACAATAGGCCTGTAAATATTAAGGCTGGCAAACCTTTGAAGGGGTGCTTTGCTTTCACAAAGCAACATGGTCCCCTCATTTTCAAGAGTGGAGGGTGGGCTTTGGGAAGCTGTTGCAGGATTGCAGCTAATGTGCATCAAATGACAGACAGCTAAAAGTTCTCATGGTATATATTGTGTACTGGGTTCGTTGCGCAGGAATGAAGACGAGGCGAGCGAGTTCAACAAAGATCATGGTTTATTGCTTGCAGGATCTGAACTAGAGAACAGGGCTGCAGATGCAGCAATTTATACCCTGGCCCCTAGGCGGCGGCCAATAGGTTTGAAGCAACCTATTGCCGCCTAGGGGCAACCAATAGCAGTGCTGAAGACGGGCTCTCTGAGATGCTGGGAGCTGTTAGCTAGCTCCCTGCTCCAGCAGCCTACCAGTCGTTACCACATGGTGTTAACAAGCAAGCCCAATACATTACACCCCTCCCCCCTTAGAACAAACAACATTATAGCAACAATAGAAAGTAATTACAGCAATACACTTTACAAAGACTTAACACTGGTATGAATAGGTTCCACTTAGCAGCACAATAAAGTACTTACAACATTATAGCTCCATTGTCCACTTGCAGCCCCCTCAGGGGTTTTCGGTGTGAAGCTTCTGCTGCCACCCTATCTGGATGCAACCTGTCCAGTTTCGTGATTCCGTGCAGGGCGTGGACTGCTGGCAAAGTAAAAAATCTGCCAATCTGTGATGCCAGTCTCCAGTCATTATATGCTTCAGTCACTCTTTTGTGGTCCAGACCATGCGTTCGGCTTGACCATTAGAAAAAGGGTGAAACGGGGCTGACGTTGCGTGCCTGATGAGGTTTGCTCTCATGAATGCCTGAAATTCTGCCGCTGTAAATTGGGCTCCATTGTTGGATACTATGACATCTGGCAGCCCATGTGTGGCAAAGAGTTTCCTAAGCACCTGGATGGTCCTAGCAGTAGTCATGTTAGCAACTAGAATTACTTCAAGCCATTTAGAGTTGCTGTCGACCACTATAAGGAAGAGCTGTCCCTGAAAGGGTCCAGCGAAGTCTATGTGAATTCTAGACCAGGGAGTGTGAGTCTCCTCCCACCTGTGAACTGGAGCATGCGGCATTTCAGGCCTTGATTGCTGGCACGTGTAACATCCATGCACCTGGGCTTCAATGGACTTGTCTAAACCTGGCCACCATAAGTAGCTTCTAGCTAAAGCTTTCATATGGACAATACCCAGATGACCTTCATGCAGTGACTGTAAGACCCTGTCTCTTAGTGAGATGGGGACTATGACCCTGTTGCCCCATAGGATGCAACCCTTGTGAGCTGATAGCTCGTGTCTTCTAGTAAAATAACTCTGAAATTCAGGGCCTGGACTTTTATCCAACCACCCTGTGTGCACCCAAGAAAGCACTTTACTTAGTGTCTTATCAGCTGCTGTTTCTGCAGCTATGTCCCCTGCGTGCAGGGGAAATTCTGGCAAGTCCTGAATGGACAATATGCGGGCCGCTGGTTCGATTTGTGGCAGTGGAAGCCTACTCAGGCTGTCTGCATGGCCCATTTCTTTGCTGGGTTTGTGAATCAGCTTAAATGTGTACGTTGATAAAAAAAAAAACAGACCATCTCAGCATTCTAGGGGATAATATATGGGGTGTCTGTTTGTCTGTGGTGAATAACCCCAGTAGCGGTTTGTGGTCTGTGAAGACCATGAAGTCCTGCCATATAAGTAGTCGTGGAATTTTTTAATTCCAGCTACCAAGGCCAATGCCTCTTTGTCAATTTGAGTGTAGTTACGCTCAGCAGAGGACAGTGTCCTCAAATAAAATTCAATGGGAACTTGGGTTCCATCTTTCTGTAAGTGACTCAAGACTGCACCCACCCCATATGGGGATGCGTCACCCGCTAAACAGACTGGTTTAGAAATGAGTGATAGTGGAACTGACCGACAGAAGTGCCTTCAGGTCCTGAAAACTTTTTTGGTGAATGCTGGTCCACTTCCAAGAAGCTTTTTTATCTAAGAGCCTGTGAAGTGGCTCTGCCACTGCGGCCTTGTTAGAAAGGAACGTGTGGTAGAAGTTGTTGTTGTTGTTGTTGTTATTATTATTATTATTATTATTATTATTATTATTATTATTATTATTATTATTATTATTATTATTATTATTATGACTTATATCCCGCCCTATCTCCCGAAGGACTCAGGGTGGCTAACAACAATAACATACAATAAATACAGAAATTAAGATAAAATTAAAATTAAAGGCCTCTGTACAATAAATTAAAATTAAAATTAGAATACCGTATATACTTGAGTATAAGCCGAATTTTTCAGCCCACTTTTTGGGCTGAAAAATTCCACTTCGGCTTATACTCCAGTCAACAAAAAAAACTTACCGAGGACTTGTGCGCGGCCGAGGCTTTGGTGCTTCCGGGATCGCCCGCACCTCTCCCAAGCCACCGCCGTCCGAGACCTGCCGAAGTTTGGGGAGGTTTGGGGAGGTGCGCGCGCACCTCCCCAAACTCCGCCCCTTGCCTGCCTGCTTCTTTCCGCAGCGGAAAGAAGCAGGCAGGCAGGGCGCGGAGGAACGGAGACTTGCCGACGTTTGGGGAGGTTTGGGCGTCTCCCCAAACCTCGGCAGGTCTCCGTTCCTCCGCGCAGACCTGCCGACGTTTGGGGAGGTTTGGGCGCCTCCCCAAACCTCCCCAAACCTCGGCAGGTCTCCGTTCCTGTTTGGGGAGGTTTGGGCGCCTCCCCAAACCTCCCCAAACCTCGGCAGGTCTCCGTTCCTCCGCGCAGACCTGCCGACCTTTGGGGAGGTTTGGGCGCCTCCCCAAACGTCCCCAAACCTCGGCAGGTCTCCGTTCCTGTTTGGGGAGCTTTGGGCGCCTCCCCAAACCTCCCCAAACCTCGGCAGGTCTCCGTTCCTCCGCGCAGACCTGCCGACCTTTGGGGAGGTTTGGGCGCCTCCCCAAACCTCGGCAGGTCTCCGTTCCTGTTTGGGGAGGTTTGGGCGCCTCCCCAAACCTCCCCAAACCTCGGCAGGTCTCCGTTCCTCCGCGCAGACCTGCCGACCTTTGGGGAGGTTTGGGCGCCTCCCCAAACGTCCCCAAACCTCGGCAGGTCTCCGTTCCTGTTTGGGGAGGTTTGGGCGCCTCCCCAAACGTCCCCAAACCTCGGCAGGTCTCCGTTCCTCCGCGCAGACCTGCCGACCTTTGGGGAGGTTTGGGCGCCTCCCCAAACGTCCCCAAACCTCGGCAGGTCTCCGTTCCTGTTTGGGGAGGTTTGGGCGCCTCCCCAAACGTCCCCAAACCTCGGCAGGTCTCCGTTCCAGTTTGGGGAGGTTTGGGCGCCTCCCCAAACCTCCCCAAACCTCGGCAGGTCTACGTTCCTCCGTGCAGACCTGCCGACCTTTGGGGAGGTTTGGGCGCCTCCCCAAACGTCCCCAAACCTCGGCAGGTCTCCGTTCCTGTTTGGGGAGGTTTGGGCGCCTCCCCAAACCTCCCCAAACCTCGGCAGGTCTCCGTTCCTCCGCGCAGACCTGCCGACGTTTGGGGAGGTTTGGGCGCCTCCCCAAACCTCCCCAAACCTCGGCAGGTCTCCGTTCCTGTTTGGGGAGGTTTGGGCGCCTCCCCAAACCTCGGCAGGTCTCCGTTCCTCCGCGCAGACCTGCCGACCTTTGGGGAGGTTTGGGCGCCTCCCCAAACGTCCCCAAACCTCGGCAGGTCTCCGTTCCTGTTTGGGGAGGTTTGGGCGCCTCCCCAAACGTCCCCAAACCTCGGCAGGTCTCCGTTCCTGTTTGGGGAGGTTTGGGCGCCTCCCCAAACCTCCCCAAACCTCGGCAGGTCTCCGTTCCTCCGCGCAGACCTGCCGACCTTTGGGGAGGTTTGGGCGCCTCCCCAAACGTCCCCAAACCTCGGCAGGTCTCCGTTCCTCCGCGCAGACCTGCCGACCTTTGGGGAGGTTTGGGCGCCTCCCCAAACGTCCCCAAACCTCGGCAGGTCTCCGTTCCTGTTTGGGGAGGTTTGGGCGCCTCCCCAAACGTCCCCAAACCTCGGCAGGTCTCCGTTCCTCCGCGCAGACCTGCCGACCTTTGGGGAGGTTTGGGCGCCTCCCCAAACCTCCCCAAACCTCGGCAGGTCTCCGTTCTTCCTGCCGACCTTTGGGGAGGTTTGGGCGCCTCCCCAAACCTCCCCAAACCTCGGCAGGTCTCCGTTCTTCCTGCCGACCTTTGGGGAGGTTTGGGCGCCTCCCCAAACCTCCCCAAACCTCGGCAGGTCTGCGCGGAGGAACGGAGACCTGCCGAGGTTTGGGGAGGTTTGGGGAGGCGCCCAAACCTCCCCAAACAGGAACGGAGACCTGCCGAGGTTTGGGGACGTTTGGGGAGGCGCCCAAACCTCCCCAAAGGTCGGCAGGTCTGCGCGGAGGAACGGAGACCTGCCGAGGTTTGGGGACGTTTGGGGAGGCGCCCAAACCTCCCCAAACAGGAACGGAGACCTGCCGAGGTTTGGGGACGTTTGGGGAGGCGCCCAAACCTCCCCAAAGGTCGGCAGGTCTGCGCGGAGGAACGGAGACCTGCCGAGGTTTGGGGAGGTTTGGGGAGGCGCCCAAACCTCCCCAAACAGGAACGGAGACCTGCCGAGGTTTGGGGAGGTTTGGGGAGGCGCCCAAACCTCCCCAAAGGTCGGCAGGTCTGCGCGGAGGAACGGAGACCTGCCGAGGTTTGGGGAGGTTTGGGGAGGCGCCCAAAGCTCCCCAAACAGGAATGGAGACCTGCCGAGGTTTGGGGACGTTTGGGGAGGCGCCCAAACCTCCCCAAAGGTCGGCAGGTCTGCGCGGAGGAACGGAGACCTGCCGAGGTTTGGGGACGTTTGGGGAGGCGCCCAAACCTCCCCAAACGTCGGCAGGTCTGCGCGGAGGAACGGAGACCTGCCGAGGTTTGGGGAGGTTTGGGGAGGCGCCCAAACCTCCCCAAACAGGAACGGAGACCTGCCGAGGTTTGGGGACGTTTGGGGAGGCGCCCAAACCTCCCCAAAGGTCGGCAGGTCTGCGCGGAGGAACGGAGACCTGCCGAGGTTTGGGGACGTTTGGGGAGGCGCCCAAACCTCCCCAAACAGGAACGGAGACCTGCCAAGGTTTGGGGACGTTTGGGGAGGCGCCCAAACCTCCCCAAAGGTCGGCAGGTCTGCGCGGAGGAACGGAGACCTGCCGAGGTTTGGGGACGTTTGGGGAGGCGCCCAAACCTCCCCAAACAGGAACGGAGACCTGCCGAGGTTTGGGGACGTTTGGGGAGGCGCCCAAACCTCCCCAAAGGTCGGCAGGTCTGCGCGGAGGAACGGAGACCTGCCGAGGTTTGGGGAGGTTTGGGGAGGCGCCCAAACCTCCCCAAACAGGGACGGAGACCTGCCGAGGTTTGGGGAGGTTTGGGGAGGCGCCCAAACCTCCCCAAAGGTCGGCAGGTCTGCGCGGAGGAACGGAGACCTGCCGAGGTTTGGGGACGTTTGGGGAGGCGCCCAAACCTCCCCAAACAGGAACGGAGACCTGCCGAGGTTTGGGGAGGTTTGGGGAGGCGCCCAAACCTCCCCAAAGGTCGGCAGGTCTGCGCGGAGGAACGGAGACCTGCCGAGGTTTGGGGAGGTTTGGGGAGGCGCCCAAAGCTCCCCAAACAGGAACGGAGACCTGCCGAGGTTTGGGGACGTTTGGGGAGGCGCCCAAACCTCCCCAAAGGTCGGCAGGTCTGCGCGGAGGAACGGAGACCTGCCGAGGTTTGGGGACGTTTGGGGAGGCGCCCAAACCTCCCCAAACAGGAACGGAGACCTGCCGAGGTTTGGGGACGTTTGGGGAGGCGCCCAAACCTCCCCAAAGGTCGGCAGGTCTGCGCGGAGGAACGGAGACCTGCCGAGGTTTGGGGAGGTTTGGGGAGGCGCCCAAACCTCCCCAAACAGGAACGGAGACCTGCCGAGGTTTGGGGAGGTTTGGGGAGGCGCCCAAACCTCCCCAAAGGTCGGCAGGTCTGCGCGGAGGAACGGAGACCTGCAGAGGTTTGGGGAGGTTTGGGGAGGCGCCCAAACCTCCCCAAACAGGAACGGAGACCTGCCGAGGTTTGGGGACGTTTGGGGAGGCGCCCAAACCTCCCCAAAGGTCGGCAGGTCTGCGCGGAGGAACGGAGACCTGCCGAGGTTTGGGGAGGTTTGGGGAGGCGCCCAAACCTCCCCAAAGGTCGGCAGGAGGAACGGAGACCTGCCGAGGTTTGGGGAGGTTTGGGGAGGCGCCCAAACCTCCCCAAAGGTCGGCAGGAGGAACGGAGACCTGCCGACGAGCCGCGGCTACACAGGGTATTCCTGTGTATTCAGGCTTGCAAAATGGCGGATCGAGCCTCTGCTGGCGGCAGAGGCTTGCAGAACGGCGGATCGGCTTATACTCGAGTCAATAACTTTTTCCAGTTTTTGGGGGTGAAATTGGGGGTCTCGGCTTATACTCGAGTCGGCTTATACTCAAGTATATACGGTAAATTAAAAATTAGAGTTAAAAATTGTAAACATAATTAAAATTCCTGTCAGTCCAGGTCAGCCAGGTGGAAAAGGAGTGTTTTGAGGAGGCCCAAGAATGCTTGCAGCTCTCCTTTTGTTTTAGGGCTAGGTGCCATCTGAATGGCTTTTACTTTGGACTCAGCTGGGTGGATGCCATTGGCATCAATGCAAAAACCCAAAAATTCAGTAGAGGGAACCCCAATTCTGCATTTGCTCTTTTTTAGTTTGAGGCCTGCTTCACTCAGCCTCTGCAGGACAGCTCTGAGCCTTCTTGCTAGCACTTCTGTGGATTCTCCGGCAATAAGCATGTCGTCAAAATAGGGACAAACCCTTGGGATGCCTTTGAGTGTGCGTTCCATGATTCCCTAAAAATGCCCAGGGCTACACTGACCCCAAATTGCAAGCGCTTTACTCTGAAAGCCCCCCTGTGGGTCACAATTGTCTTTGCTGCGGCCGTGGCCTCATCAACAGGTAGTTGCTGATAGGCCTGCACCAAATCTAATTTCGCAAAGTGGAGCCACCCTGCAAAGATGTCAGGATGTGGCTCACCACGGGGACTGGGTATGCGTGCTGTTTAAGGGCCCGGTTAATTGTGCATTTATAATCTGCGCATATTCGGACTTCCCCGTTGGCTTTAAGTGGTGTTACAATAGGAGTTTCCCAATCCCCACCATCTACTGGTTGCAAAATGCCCTGTTCCACAAGCTTGTCTAGTTCCGTGTCTATTTTGTGCTTGAGGGCAAATGGGACCCTGTGAGGCTTTATCATGATGGGAACCACGTTTGGGTCTAGTTTGAATGCTATTGGTGGGCCCGTGTAAGTTCCAGGGCTGAATCAAATACGTCTGCGAAGTCCTCGCAAACTGATGCTAGACTCGCGACTTATGTCCGGTTGATACCGGTTACTTGGATGCCTAGTGCATCAAACCAATCGAGCCCAATTAGGCTCATTCTCTGCCCCCTACTATGACAACATCCAGGTGCCCTGAAAACCCCTTAAATTTAACGGCCAAGGTGGCTTCACCCTTGACTGCAACTTTTGCATTCTGAAAATCTGTTAAAAGTATGTCAGAGGGCCTCAGCTTGGCCCATCTTCTACTGCAACTGCACACGAAATTAAATGTGTCCAGAGAAATAATGGAAACGGCGGAGCCTGTGTCCAGCTCCATCTTACAGGGGACCCCTTGCAGCTCCACTTGAAATCTATACTTGGGTTTAAGAGGGTGTCAGGCCCTGGCATGGCAGACACTTCTACGGCTTGAGCAAAACCCCACGCTGAACGGCCCCGGGGCCCGGGTACCTCTCCTGGTCAGATCTTCCGACTGGCGATTTGATAGCTGGTCCCTCTGGCAACCTCTGCAAACTGATGCGATGTGGCCGGTTTTTCCACAGGTCCGGCACATGGCTGTCCGGAACCTGCAGTCCGAGTGTTGGTGGCAGCCACCACAACCTGGGCATCTAGGCAAGAGATCTGCCTTGTAAGTAGTCTCTTGCTGCTTGTTGCTATGGAGCTGCTGGTCAGGTTGTCTGTGCAACTTGTCGACTTTGGCGTCTTCTTCTGAATCCTCGGTGAGTTCTGCGTCCTTGTGGTGGACGGCTTCTTCACATTGCATCGTTTTGGCGGGCCAGATCATTTGGATGGCTCCACCGGCAGCTTCGTCCGCCATGACTTCGTTCTGGGCATCTGCGAACAACAGGACCTCTCTGGCAAAAAGTCTCTGCTGCAGCTCTCGGTTGCAGAGACCGCAGACAGTCTTGAAGTCGCTCTTCGACATCTGAAAATCGACAGAGGCGTGCGGCCTGCCTCAAGGCCGCAATGTACTCGGATGCAGTCTCTCCCGGCTGCTGTATTTGTTGTTCGAAGGCATAGCACCATGCAATCACCGACATCTTTGGTTGGAAATGTTCTCCAAGCTTCTTCTTCAGTTCAGCGTAGGAGACGGATTCCAACGGTGTGGGCACAAATAGGTTTTCGGCCAGATCGAAAGTCATTGGGCCGCACACACAGAGCAGCATGGTGGCCTTCAGTCTGTCCTCTGTGACCTGGTTCGCCTGAAGGTAGTTCTTGACCTATGACAGGTACGATGGCCATCCTTCTGGTTGCTTGATGTTGAATTCTCGCAGCCTTCTGACCTTGGGCATTCTGCTGGTCTTCGCAGCTGAATCTCAGCATCTTTGAATCCTGCCTCTCTGTTGCCCAGGGACTGGTCCTCTGAGCACGTGGTCGCTAGCGTGGCTTAGCTAGCCGACCGTGGGGGGGGGAATTTGCTTTTCCCACCAGGCAAACGCTGCCTCTCCCCTAGTGACTTTCAGCTTCAATGGAGAAGCAGGATCCCACCTTTGTCGCCAGTGTTGTGTACTGGGTTCATTGCGCAAGAATGAAGACGAGGCGAGTGAGTTCAGCAAAGATCATGGTTTATTGCTTGCAGGATCTGAACTAGAGAACAGGGCTGCAGATGCAGCAATTTATACCCTGGCCCCTAGGTGGCGGCCAATAGGTTTGAAGCAATCTATTGCCGCCTAGGGGCAACCAACGGCAGCACTGGAGACGGGCTGTGTGAGATGCTGGGAGCCATTAGCTAGCTCCCTGCTCCAGCAGCCTACCAGCCGTTACCACGTGGTGTTAACAAGCAAGCCCAATACATTACAGTAAACACCGAAGAAATTGCCAGTTGGGCAGCTTTACCAAATGCAATTGTGCGTGCATAGGCCCAAGCTGCCTATACTGGAGTCAAAAGCTTTATGTACTTAAGTGTATTCCGATTCTATCAGCTCCATTATACTCAGCAGACAATCCTAAGTGTTTCAGCCAAGCAGTTAAGAGATGCCTTCTCCCACAGCAGTCACAAAGCGGCTTGAGGCCATCCAAACTGCTTTGCAGTAACAAACAGGATTGTCCCCATGGTGCACATTATTTAATCAGAGTGAATCTAAGCATATACATTTCAATGAAGCAATCCTGGGAATTCTCCCCTTTATTTATAGTGGTTACAGTAACCAGCGATAATTTCCAGGGATAAAAACAGGAGCATTAAAAACAAAGCTGAGGGCTTTTCATATAACATGTCTTCATTCAAAAACCGATGACTACATAGCAAACTGAAAAAACACCACCTCTCTGAAGTGACATTGAGGGATCAGAACACTTTGCCTGTGGGTTACCATCCTCAATTACTCTTGTACAGTACATCATCTCTTCGAACCGTGGCTGTCAAATGGTGTTCACAGATTGCGAAGTATTCTACAACTGAAGTGAGATGCCCCAAGGAAATACCCTCCTTCCCTTACTAAAATAAGTTAAGACGGCATTCCTAAATCCAAGTCCTCTCCATAAATGCTGGCTTGCAGTTCTGACAAACCCCAAATAAATTACAATCCTCAATAGAGTCAACATTTGCAGGATATCAGTTTAGCAACACCTAGTTCTACGGTAGCTTATTTCACACAGGATGGGGAAAGGAAAGGATTGTGACCATAAAAACCAAGATAAACAGGAAAAAAAATCATCTCCATTAGGAAGGCTTTCAATGGAATCCAGTGGGATTGGAGGCCAAAACCCTGAAAGATCTTAGATGCAGACTGTGAAGGAATATGGAAGTATTGTTCTACTGATGCCCCTATTAAATCATTCAGTGAAATATTGGGGAAAATAGCTTATAAATTTCTGAGTTATTGTTCATTTCAGGATCCTTTCCCATATTCTGAGTGAATGTGATTTAGCAGCTGAAGAACAGGTTACACAAAGGAGGAAAAGTAAGAGAAAGGAGTGAGGAATTGAGCTGTATATTAAAATTATTCGCCTCCAGTTCAAGTTGTGGCATTTCAGAGAGCATTTGGATTAAAATAACCGGAAGAATGTATAACACGAATATTTTGCTGGTTTCTGTTATTGCTGTGGATCAGGCTTCTCAAAAGTAGACTGCAGAACTTTCAAAGAGCAGGAAGTAATTGTGATAGTAATTATACCGACAGCTGTTGAGAAATGAACTCAGCCAAGTGCGATCCTTCCAGGAAATTCATGATTTGCTTTACTGAAAACTTTCTCCTTCAAGAGGGTGGAGGAAGGCATGGGAGGCTCAACTCATTGTTCTCCTGAAAGGAAGACTTCATTAGGAAAGTGAGAGTAACAGGAACACTGGGGGAAAGTGACCCCGGTGTTCTTGAAAGGAAAGAAACAGTGAGTGTAATCAAATGTGTATCTTGGACGTCAAAAAAGGAGAACTTTAATAAATGCAGAACAGTGATAAAAAGGATTATTCCCTGTTGGGAGAAGCTAATAGAAAAGAAGCTCGGGATAAGTGGATGTTCTTTTAAAAAAGGAGATAATAAAAGCACAACTTCAAACAATTCCCATGGGGGGCGTGTAATGAAGAACACCCTGAGCTGCCAGTGTGGCTACACAAAAGTGTTAGCGAAGTGGAGAAAGAAAAGATGGAGAAGGAGACAAATAGAGGAGGTGGAAAGTAGAGCAGACCCCAAGAAAAGATTGCCTAGAGCAGGGGTGTCAAACTCAATTTCATTGAGGGCCGCATCAGCATTGCGGTTGGCCTCAAGGGGCCGGGTGGGTATGGCCAGGGTGGGCGTGGCCTACTGGGTGGGCGTGGCTAGAGTGCATATGGCCTACTGGGTGGGCGTGGCTAGAGTGCATATGGCCTACTGGGTGGGCGTGGCCAGCTCTACATCGTTGGCATCAAGGGTGCCTATGGGGGCCTGGGCAGGAGTGGGGCAGATCTGAGGGTCTCTGGCAGAAGGAGGGTCTCTGGGCCAGGGCCAAGGCAGTGGGGGCCGTTACCTCACTGTTTCCAGGATGGCTTCTTGGGCCACATGAAACCACTTCACGGGCCGGATCCAGCCCCCGGGCCTTGTGTTTGACATGCCTGGCCTAGAGGTAGCTCAGAATTCTAGAGATAAACACTAGGAATACTTAGTATTCGGAATAAACTGAAGTTGGAAAAAGAGCAATAAAATAGCATGGTTGTATGTTAAATAGAAAAGGAATAGGGAAACACAGTACAGCAGCTGCTCAGTGCAAATGGCAAACTACTAAACAAGTAAAAGACAGAACTATTTTGGCTCAGCCTCCTCCAGCAAGACATCATACGTTCCTTTAGGCAATTGTAAAGTACAGACTGAAGGAATTGGATTGAAAATGAGGTGAGGGACGGTTGATTTACTTTAATGAGTTTGTATCTCCAAGGCCGGATGGTTTGCATCTTAAGAGTATTGAAGTAACTCTTAATAGTCTCATCCAATCTTTACATATTAACTTGAGAGATCTTGGAGAATGGATGATGTGTCAGATGATTGGACAAAGACAAATAAAAATCCCTATCTTCAGTGAAGGAAGAAAAAAAAAAGAGGATCCAGGAGGTTCTAGTCACTCTGACATCCATTTATGTAAAAAGTCTGGAGCACATCATTTAAAAAGTGATCTGTATCCTGCAAACAATGCAGTCATTATAAGCAATCAGCAGGGATTTGCTAAAAACAAGTCTTTCCACATCAACACCCTCTTATTCTCTAAGGCAGGGGTCTCCAACCCTTGATCCGTGGACCAGTACCGGGCCGTGGCATGCGAGCAACCGGGCTGCACAAACAAGCAAAGCCCCATCTGCAGGATGCAGGCAGCACACAAAACCATGCACCCTCCGGTCTGCGGAAAAACCTCTCTCCACGTGACCGGTCCCTGGTGCCCAAAAGGTTGGGGACCTCTGCTCTAAGGAAATAATTTCTTTAGTAAACTGTGGAAATGTTATAATCCCATGGTGGCGAACCTATGGCATGCGTGCCACAGGCAGCATGCAGAACCATCCCTGTGGGCACGGGCGCCATTGCCACAGAGGGACGCAGGGCTGGGCTCCTCCCCTCCCCCTCTCCATGCATGCGGAGTCCGCGAACAGCTGCGAGAGCCGGGCGGGGTGAGGGAACCTCTAAAGTTTTGGCGGGAGAGTGAGTGAGCGGCCTTTGGAAGCAACCAGTGATTGGTTTCAAATCATTTAACAACTGGTTCTCTGCCTTGCCTTCCTTCCGTCGGGCTGGGCTGCTCAGAGGGTCGGCAGGGGTGGGTGCAGAAGGGTGGGGGTCATCAGGTCCCAGCTGGGGGAAGATGAGGGGGTCTGGCTAGGGGGGGGCGAGAGGGCCAGGACGCCTCTGTAGAGAAAAGCAGCCCCCCCTCCCACCAGCCAAGCCTCTCATCCACACTGCGGTCACATAGGTTTGCAGAGAAGGGGCACTGGGCAGGGGGCTGGGGGGGGCTGGCAGGGGGGAATCAGAGCCGCCATCTCCCTTCTGCAGTGCATCCCCATCAGCGTGGGTGGAGATAGCCCTGGGAGGAGCCCTCACCTGGTGCAGGCCCTGTCTACACGGTGGCTCTGATGGGGGCGGCGACTGTCATGCCTCCGTCTGAGCCTTAATCTGAGGAGGAAATGGAGCTGGAACAGGACCCTATGGAGGCCGAGGGAGAGATGTCTGCGGCTTCAGAGGACTGTGGGGAAGAGCAGACTGAGGCAGGCCAGGGCCCTTCAGGACTGGAACAGGGGAGACAGAGTTCAGGCGATGAGCAAGGCCCACCCAAACCTGATCCTAGAGCGTGGAGAGTGGAGAGAAGGTGGGAACAACGCAGGCAGGCCCACTTACTCGGGAGGAGAGCGTCCCGCCCCACTCCACAAGGCACACCTGGGGATTGAGATTTAAGGAGACGCTGTGGGGCGGGGACTTTGTCGGGAACAAACGCTGATTCATTGGAGTGTTGTGTATTGTTGCTCTTGTTCTGTGCCTTCTGTTTGGAACTCTGGAAACCTCGACTATTGGACTGGCTGACCACGTTGATTGAATGTTTTAAGACCTCTGACTGTATTTTGGATTCTCTCTTTTGAAAACTGCTCAGGCAAGCTGGGATTCAAACGGACTCCTTAAGTTTAGGTTTTCTTCCTTGCTATCTCTATGGCCTTGAGTACTTCCTTATGCTAATCAGCCTGTCTTTGAACCTACTTTCAACCAGAGTCGGCTGAAGGGATGTGTGTGTGTGATTTTTTGTTGGAGGCTTGCCAGCAAACGTGGGAGCATTTGGGGAAAATTGGGAGCAATAAAAGAACTGTTTGAATTGCCAGCCGACTGCATTGCCTCTGTGCTGTGCCCTGGGTCATCACAGTGGCTGCTGCTCCTCCTACTGCTCTGAGCCCCTTGACTGGCCAACCACACAGGGGAAGCAGGAGGCAGCGACGGTGATCCCTGCATCGCCAAGCCCGGCCGGCAGCAGATCTGGAAGCGAAGCTGTGCCGGCCATACTTGCACTGGTGGAGGCAGCGGCACGGGAAGGTAAGCTGTGGTGCACGCCCACCCCTCCTTGCTGCCACCCCATATTGTCCCACATGCATGGCCTGGAGGCGCAAGCGGGACGATATGGGACAGCAGCGGCAAAGGGTGGGCGCATGCCAGATCCTGCCTTCCCCCACCACCGCCGCCCCCACCAGCATAAGGATGGGTGGCACAGCTTCGCTTCTGGGCCTGCTACCTGACACCATCAGCCCCTGCACACAAAGACCAGTGAGCGCATAGGGACCGACGGTGTCTGTCAGCAGCCACAGCATGCTGGCTGTCCTGCATAATGGTGACCTGGCCACAGAGGAGACAGCCCTGGGACAGCCAGTAGGAAGCCCTTGCCCGACCTGGGCCCGTTCCACTCGACAGTTCTGACAGGGGTGGCTTCTGTTGCTGCTCCAACCGGTCAACCATGCAGGGAAGCAGGAGGAGGTAGAGGGGCAGCCAGGGGTCAGGAGCCACCTTGGCTGCTTGCTGGGAGCCCGAGGCAGCAGATCTCACACACCAGCTGCCCCTCTTGCTTCCCTGCATGGTTGACCAGTCGGAGCAGCAGCAGAAGCTGCCCCCCTCAGAGCCATCAAGTGGATTGGCTGAGCTTCATTCTGGCCGTCCCGGGGCCATCTCCACCATCTCTCTCTCTCTCTCTAACTACCAGTCAAGGAAAATGAGCAGGAGATAAGAGAGACTTTCAAGATGGGCTGGACTTAGATCTCTTGCAGGCAGGCAGGGACTCATGACTTATGACATGTTTGACCCCTCCCACAGGCTCAGCCTGGTCATCTCCTGCATTTGGTTACTCACCAAATTCAGAAAAGGGCCACAACTGTGAACAGGAGACTACAAATTAGATCCCATGAAAACTGACTGCAGGAAGTGAGAATGTTTAGCCTCGAGAAAAGACAACTGGGACGGGGATGGGCTAGGATAGCGCTTTTGAAATACTCGAGAAGATTTCAGATAAAGTCAACAAATATTCTCCATTATTCCAAAGTGCGGGTCTCAGAAACATTTGTGTCCTTATTAATTCATTAAACAATCATACATAGGAACTATGGATTTAATATGTCAGAGGTGGGCCAGGACAAGTACTATACTTTAAGATTTGTGGACTTCAAGAATTCCCCAGCTAGGAGGGTGGCTAGGGATTTCTGGGAGTTAAAATCCACACATCTTTAAAAAGCCAAGTTTGAAAAATATTGATATAGATTCTAGTCAAGAATCGTGAAAGTGACCCAGCCAGAAAACTCTGTTGTGGACCTGATGGAGATAATAATGCAATATGGGAAGGTTTCTGGATTTAAAGTTAATGCACAAAAAACTAAAATTCTGGCCAAAAATATGACAGTATCGCAAAAGGCCCTTTTAGAAGGATTAACTGGATTTGAAATTGTTAAAAGGGTCAAATATTTGGGGGTGTTTTTGTCACCCTCTAATACAAAGTTATATAAATATAACTATGAAAAGTTATGGGGAAAAATTCAAAAAGAAATGGAGAGCTGGGAAAAATTGCAATTGTCTTTGTTGGGAAGAATTGCAGCAGTGAAAATGAATGTCCTGCCTAAATTTCTATTTTTATTTTAAATGATACCGGTCCTTAAAAAAGATTCTAATTTGGAAGAATGGCAACGGGGTATCAACAAATTTGTTTGGGCAGGGAAAAGGCCACAAGTTAAACTTAAGATTATGCAGGATACTCGTGAAAGAGGTGGTCTTAAAATGCCTAATCTTAAATTATATTATGAAGCTGCTGCGTTATCGGGAATAAGTGATTGGATTAATTTGACACAAGAGAGATTATAAAATCTTGAGGGCCATGACTTGTTATTTGGCTGGCATGCATATTTGTTGTATGATAAGAAGGTAGATAATGTGTTTAAAGAGCATATTTTAAGACAGGCATTGCTGAGAGTTTGGAAGAAGTATAGACAAAAGTTAGGTTACAAGATGCCGTTGTGGGCAATTCCAAAACACACAATAGAAAACATAAATGTTGGCTTCAAACATGATGTGACTACGTATAAGGAGATTTTAAGCTTGGAAAGAAATGTTTGGTGTTTAAAGCCATACAACCTTTTGCGAGATGAGAAGATTGTTCAAACTTGGTTTCAATATACTCAGTTACGGGCCAGGTGGAAAGAAGATCAGAAAATTGGTTTTGCAATGACTGATGAAAATTTGATAAAGCAAATTAGAAATCAGGGTCCAGCACATATCAAACGGATATATCTTGCATTGATAGAAATTGACTCTGAAACAGAATTGGTTAAAGATTGTATGATAAAATGGGCCCAGAATATTCAAGAAGTTATTACAATGGACACGTGGGAAAAGATCTGGGTGAGGAACGTAAAATTCACACAAGCCCAAAACTTAAGAGAAAATTTTTATAAAATGTTTTATAGATGGCATTTAGATCCTAAAAAGCTTGCAAGTATGTATCCGAATTATCAGCCAAAATGTTGGAAGTGTGGTGCCGAAGATGCAACGTATTTTCATATATGGTGGACCTGCAAAAAGGTTAAGGCTTTTTGGATAAAAATTTGGTGGAATATGCAGAAGATCTTCAAGCAAAGGATAAAGTTTTGTCCGCAATTGTTTTTGTTGGGCATAATTACAGATGCTACTGTTGTGGTGGACACTAAGTTGATGTTGAATTTAATTACAGCAGCAAGACTTTTAATAGGTCAATATTGGAAGAAGGAGGAACTGCCAACTATAGAAGAATGGACTCTAAAGGTTTCTGACCTGGCGGAAATGGCAAAGATCTCGGCTTATTTGAAAGATCATTCGCAAGAACGTTATATTATGGAGTGGAGAAAATGGATTGATTATATCCAGAACAAATATGGGACTAAAAAGTTTCATTTAGCATTTGAATAAGTCTTCCTTTCTTTTTTCTTTTTTCTTTCTTTTTATATGTAATAATAATATTGCTTGTAGTTATCTTATATGAGCTAGAGAGCGATAGATTTAAGAGTTTATTGTTGTTAGCATATGGATGTTTATGATTGGTTTTTGTTTTTATACCTTGTACTTAGCTCTGGGAAGTCGGGGGGGGGGGGAAATGGGGGGGAGGGGTAGGGAGGGATAGGTAGGGGTGGGGGGAGGGGGGATTGTTAAAGACAAAATGTACTCTAAAACTTTTCAATAAAAAAAAAGAATCGTGAAAGTTTGACAGTATTTCCCCCCGTCCCCCCAACTTTATATAGTCCATAAAGATGAACCTAGTCTTCATGTGGAGGGCTGAAATCATGTTTTGCTCGTTTGATAGTTCACTGAGGTCTTCTCTGTAAAACTCTAGGGTGTAAGAACTGCAAAGCGAAGCATATCCTTCTATAATTTTAATTTTTAATTCTAACGTTTTAATTTTTATATACTGTTTAGATGTTTCATTGTATACTGCCCAGAGTCCTTCTTTGAGGGAAACAGTTCAGAAATGCAAAAAATACATAATAATATTTAGTATAATATTTTTAAGAAGCTGTTTTCTTTTGTCTATGTTAACTCTGCAAGAAAATTGAGCCAGCCAATTGCAGATGCTCCAGAAAAGCATAAAAGCTTTTAAAACAATCACTTGATGCAATAAAAATATAATTTCATCCATTCTAATTAATTCATTTGCAACATTTCCATTTCCTCTCAAGTATTTATTTCATGAACCAGGTAGGAAGAGTACCAGCTCCTGAATAGTTGCCTCTTGCTAGAATTTGTTTTTTTTCCCTGTATGTAAACTAATCCTGTCTTTCACATAACATTGTATTGAGAAACATTCAAAAAATTCCGGAAAGCAATTAAAAGACTTTGTGGAATTGCACAATCTGTTCTACGAAAAAGGAACCAATTGGGTGCAATATAAAGCACATGTGTACACACACAGACACACATACAAATAGACAAAACATTTTGTTGCCAGGAAAAATAGAATAAAACAAATTACCAGATGGAAAGTGAAGTTCTACATGATTAAAATAAAAAGCATCATTCCTGTGGTGCATTTCACAAACAAACAGAGGGCGACATTCGTGGTAAAAAAAAAATGGAAATAGCAGATAGCAGAATTGCGCTTTCATTTGAGATCTTGGAGGCCCACTGCTTCTCAAAGCAAATCCTGGGGCTGATGAATAAACAAGCTATCATAACATGAGTGGAGTTTTGCTCATGCCACAAAAGTTTCTTTTCCTCTCTTCTTATTTAATTTAATTTAATTTAATAATTTAATTTATATAAATTTATCTGCTTTATTTATCTGCTGTGTAGAATCCCCCCCACTCGCTCACCCAGTCCAATCTGTTCTGCAGGATTCTCTAGATTTCTGGTCATGGAAGACACAGATAGATGCAGAGAACTACCAGTATAAGGGAAATGTTATTACAAACAATCCATATTTGTTCCATTAACACAAGTAGACTTTGAATCCAGCCGAGCAGCTAGGCTGGCACAGACCAGATTCAAACATTCCTCAAGATCTATATCAGGGCTTTTCAACCTTTTCACCCATTGTACCACTTTTAGGATATGACAACATCCGAGTACCACCAGTCACCTAGTAAGGTGTCAAAAACTTGATGACCAAAAAAAAAAAAAGGAAAAAAGTGATAAAGTACAGGTAGTCCTCGACTTACAACTGTTCACTTAGTGACTGTTCGAAGTTACAATGGCACTGAAAAAAGTGCCCCCCAAGCCACAGCTGAGCGAGACCCCTGCCTGCCTGCCCAGCGGCGCTCTTCCTCCTGTCCGAGGTTTTCACTGTTGTGAGCATTTCTGTTGAGGATTGGAAGCGAGGGGGGGGGGTGTTTGGTTTTTATTCCCCCCCTCTGCTGGGTGGTTGCAGCAGGTTTTGGTCACTTCACATGACCCTGGTGATATGTATTCATCAGTTAATTGTAATAAGTGTTCACATGTTAATGACATTATTAATTAGTTACATCAAGTTGGAAATGGTTTCAGAACGCTTCGTGAGGTAAATCTCCCTTGACAGTTCAGCACGCGGCAGTTTGACAGCTGTCAAATTGCCGGCCGCTAACATGCAGGCGCAACGTTGACAGCTCCACACGCGGACCCGAGCTGTCAGGAACCAACGCAGACGATTGGCCCAGCCGACGAGCGGGAAAGCAGCGGGTCCAGGGATTGGCAGAACCAACAATCAGCGGGCTATATAAGGGAGCTGTAACCTCTGTGCCTTGCCTTGGTGTACCTCAATAAACCAAGAAGCTGAACCTGCTGTCTCCGCGTAATCCTTATCTCCTATCTACCACTGGCGACGAGGATGGGATCGGCTTGCTAAGCTGAAGTCACTGAGCTTAGGAAGGGTTCCTTCTGGAGGCTCTGAGCTAAGTCACGGGAAGTTGTAACTTCCACCTCAAGCAAGCCGAAGGAGAACCGAGACAGCATGGCAGCTTTCGGCCAGATACGCGAGTTTGACACTCGATTTCCCGAGCGTTGGGAATCACACCTTGGCCAAATTGAAGGCTACCTGCTGGTCAGCAAGATAACCGACGACCGGGCTAAGGCGGCTGCACTCTTGTACCTCAGCAGAACCGCGGTATACGACGTGGCCGTCGGTCTATACAGTCCAGAGCTGGTCGCGCAGGTGACCTACGCTGAGCTAACAGAAAAGCTCAGCAAGCACTACATGCCAACCCATTCCGAAATCTACTGGAGGGTCCAGTTCGCGAGGCGTCGCCAAAGACCCGGGGAAACGGCAGCAGACTTCGTATCGGGGGTGAGACAGGCCGCCAGATGGTGTCACTTTCCGGACCTGGAGGACCGGATAAGGGACCAACTGGTCATCGGCCTCCGAGACGAGCACCTCCAGAGGAAAATAATGGCGAAACCGGCCCTGAATCTAGCTGAAGTCACTAGAGAGATTCAGGCGTACGAAAACACCCACTCTGAAGACTTCGCCAAGGCTGAACAGAACCAAACCAGGGCCATGAATCAAGGGGAAACAGTCCCCAGAGACCAAGGTGAAATTGAAGACCTCACCGACGTGGACGCCATCCACCGCCGATTCAAAAAGCTCCAAAGCCGAAAACCCAACAACAAGGAAGGGGCAAGACCCAAGAACATCAACTGAGAGCCCCGAGTCACTTGCGCCAGCTGTGGGGGAAACCACATCAGATCCTCCTGCAGATTTAGAAACGCCCGGTGCCACAACTGTGGAAAATCGGGGCACATCAAAACAGCATGCAGAAGCCGCAACCGAGGGGAACTACACGAAGTTGAAACAACGTCCCCAGGTATGACACCCCGAAGCAGGGAAAAAATCAGGCCCCCCAGCCACCTAGTACAGGCTATTAACAAAACGGCAGGAGGGGGGGGCAGCCACAGGTTAACCCCTAAAGTAAAAATTAAAGCCAAACTACAAGGGGTACCGTGTGAACTAGAGGTTGACTCCGGCTCAGCCATCACCCTCATATCAGGGCAAACCTTCAAGGAAATTTGCCGCAAAAACAGGAGGCAAATTCCCTTAAAACCCCCCCAGGTGACCCTAGCGGATTACCAGAAGTCCCCAATACCCCTGAAGGGCCAAGCGAAAATTCTAGTGGAATTTTAAAAAATTCCGAGGACCCCTCAAGGTCCTAGTGACCCAAGAGAACAGGTCAAACCTGATCGGCCTAGACTGGTTCAGGGCACTTGGCATACAACTAACGGGCATCAACAGGGTACAGGCCGCAAACCTCGAAGACGTCTGCAAACAATTCGCAGACGTCTTTGACGGTTCCCTAGGAACTTACACAGGGCCCCCCATCACCCTTAAGCTAAGGCCTGACGTACCTCCCATTAGAATCCGAGCCCGAAGGGTCCCGTTCGCCCTCAAACAAAAAATTGAGGACGAGCTGGACCGCCTCGTCAAAATAGGAGTCCTAGAACCCACCGACGGTGGGACTTGGGAAACCCCTATAGTAACACCTATAAAACCTAACGGCCAAATTCGTTTATGTGCCGATTATAAAGCTACTCTAAACCGGGCACTGAACGCACATGCTTACCCGGTCCCCGCGGTGAAAGACGTCCTCTCTTCGATCAGGTCCGGCGCCATCTTTGCCAAACTTGATTTGGCGCAAGCGTATTTGCAGCTTCCAGTAACTCCTGAAACCGCAGATGCGCAAACGATTGTAACTCACCGCGGGGCTTTTAAAGTCAAACGCTTACAATTTGGCATTTCGCCAGCCCCAGGAATCTTCCAAGAAGTAATGGAAAAAACGTTAAAAGGGATTCCTGGGGTATGCCCCTATTTTGATGATGTCCTAATCGCAGGCGAAAACGAAGAAAATTTAGCGGAGCGCCTGTCAGCTGTTCTGACAAGGTTCAGAACAGCGGGTCTTAAACTTCACAAACAGAAATGCCAGATAGGAGTCCCCTCAACAGAATTTTTAGGCTACAAAATAGATGCCCAAGGGGTGCACCCCACCGACGCAAAAATCAAAGCTATCAAATCAGCCCCACCTCAAAACACACCACACAGATGGGAGGCAATGAAGAACCCATGGTCCAGGGTCCATCTGGACTTCGCCGGACCATTCCAGGGGCAAACATTCCTTATAGCTGTAGATAGTTTCTCAAAATGGCTTGAAATTGCCCCAGTCCACAGCACCACCACTACCAACACAATTCAGGCTTTACGGGTTTTTTTTGCTACACACGGCCTCCCTGACACCCTTGTCACTGACAATGGACCCCAATTTACATCCCGCGAATTCCAGATATTCACGAGGGGCAACTCTATTAAACACGTTACATCAGCTCCCTTCCACCCCTCCTCCAACGGGATGGCTGAAGTCATGGTGAGAACCACCAAAGACGCCCTCAGAAAAATTGTTCAAGGCAACTGGCATCGCAGACTCTCCCAATACCTTCTCGCCCAGCACACCACACCATGCACCACCACCGGAAAATCACCAGCGGAACTACGATGGGGACGAAGACTGATCACCCGATTGGATAGAATGCACGCAGACAGAGGCAACATGGAAAGCGAACATCCCCTTCCATCGAGAACTTTTTCCATTGGCCAAACTGTATGGGCCCGTAACTACACATCAGGACCAAAATGGCTGCAAGGCACCATAATCGACCAAACAGGGCCACTTTCATACATTATACAAACTCAATTCAACGAACACATCCGCAGACACTTAGATCAATTGCGGAACCGACAACCTCAAAACATTCCAGCACCTACCCCGCCCCACACATCACCCCCCCAAATAGCAACCGAAACCCATCAAATTCCCACATTCTACCAACCAGCACCGGGGGAAGGGGAACAAGAGAACGACGGAACCCCAAGACGCTCCAGCCGAAGGAGACAACCACCAGCATATTTGCGAGACTTCGAATGGGGGGGCAAAACACAGCAACGGAGGGAGAGGAATGGCACCAGTTCAGGGGAGGGGTAAGGGGTGATATGTATTCATCAGTTAATTGTAATAAGTGTTCACATGTTAATGACATTATTAATTAGTTACATCAAGTTGGAAATGGTTTCAGAACGCTTCGTGAGGTAAATCTCCCTTGACAGTTCAGCACGCGGCAGTTTGACAGCTGTCAAATTGCCGTCCGCTAACACGCAGGTGCAACGTTGACAGCTCCACACGCGGACCCGAGCTGTCAGGAACCAACCCAGACGATTGGCCCAGCCGACGAGCGGGAAAGCAGCGGGTCCAGGGATTGGCAGAACCAACAATCAGCGGGCTATATAAGGGAGCTGTAACCTCTGTGCCTTGCCTTGGTGTACCTCAATAAACCAAGAAGCTTAACCTGCTGTCTCCGCGTAATCCTTATCTCCTATCTACCACCTGGGACACTGTAACCATCATAAATATGAATCAGTTGCCAAGCATCTGAATGTAAATCACAAGAACCTGGAGATGCTGCAACATTCCAGCTGATCGGCACTTCTTCTCGGCTCAGCAGAAGCACTGGGATCAGCGCCGAGCTCCAGCTGGAGCCTGGTGCTGATCCTGGGGCTTCCACTGAGCCCTGACAGCCCTGCAGCTCCAGCCGTCTCTCACTCAGGCTTGTGCGGTGCTGCCACCAGTTCAGCTCATTCCCCTCCCCCGCTGCCACTTTTCTAGGATGGTCGCATACCACCTGCCAGGTGCCAATGTACCACAGGTGGTACTCGTACCACTGGTTGAAAAGCCCTTCTATATATGGTAATGAATTATCTTTGCAGCTACCCGGTGACCATAAGTATTCTCATTTTCCAGATCTGAAGCCATCTTTGGAGGCAGTACAAGACAGATTGAAGCATGTTGTAGCCCCTTTCAAGCTGCTTATACGAATGTAACTATAGAGTTATAGGACGTCAGCCTTTTTCTTAATCAGATATTTATCTCTCTAATGGTGCGTTGGCTCGCTTTTTGCTGTTGTTTTATTTTTCTGTTTTGCTCTATAGGATTAGATCAGGGGTCGCTAGCCCTGGGTTACAGCCCACTACCAGGCCGTGGCCTATTCACAACCGGGCCGTGCAAGCAGTGGGCCAGTGTGTGTGCATGGCTCAACTTGCGTAAGCGGCGGGCCAGTGCATGTGCACACACACACACACGTGCAGCTCAAGTTGTGCAAGTTGAGCTGTGCGTGTGCATGCCAGCCCACCACTCACATGGCCCAGTTCCCCTCTCCTACCCCCCCACACTGGTTGGGGACCAGTGGCTTTGATGATATGAGTTTTATTTGCAGTATTGTGTTGGCTATGGGTGATAGTCCTTGGGTTATTTTTAGCGTATACCTTGTTGAAGAAAACTGCATGGAATCCTGTGATTAGACAATATGTAACAAATAAATAATCATTCCATATGTAGAAGCATTCACTTCTATGCCCTATCCTTCCCACGGCTTTCCATACTTGTTTTTCCAACAGTGTCATGCAACGTGTGGGAACACACTTTTGTTGCTGTGGGTCAGAAATCCTTGCTGATCCTCTGCAAATCCCAGAAAGATCTTCCCAACCCAGGCCTAGGTGGCCATCATTCTGCACTCTTGAAACTGATTCTTCCAACTGGTTCACATCTATAGCGGGATTTGTGAGCCTACGGGCATCCTTATCTTTTCATTTTCTTTTTAAGGGAAAGAGAGCATGATTGGGCACAGAAAGTTCTCTTGGGGGATAAAGATAGATCTCAGGTCTGAAAGTTTTAAAGACTCCCATGTTTTATCATACAAACCCTGGCCTTGTATGCAATGTCTGGTCCCTGAAAGAGTCTGGATAATGTTTCAACCCAAAGTGGGCACAGCTCAGAAGGAAATGTCTTCCTCATCTGCGTATTTTTAAAAGCTGTAACACATAATTGGAAATGATTCCTTTTGCTCTTGTGGCCAACTCAGCCTGACCAGCATGCCAAATGGATAGATTCACCCAACATGCTTAAAACAACACACAGCTTCTGTGTGCCTGTGCTGCAACATCTGCACACGATGACCCCATTAAAGCATCATGCTGATTAGAGTTGGCTTCCCACAATGAGCTGAACTACAAACTTCTTGACCTCATTTTAGCACCCTCCACATTGCAAATACAGGATATCCCCTTCTTTCTCTCACCTTTGCACCGCACGCACAGTTGCTCCCAAGCTATCCTTTAATTTACCATTGGTTTATTTACAGTACATCCTTGGTCAAGCAGGGACAGGGGTACGCCCTCCCCCCCAAGATTCAAAAAAAAAATCTAAATCCTAATGTTCCCAAAGAAGCAACATGTAAAATAGGAATAGCAACATCCCTAAAAACCACTATCAAGGGATGAGCAACAATGTCCCCCTTAGATATAAGGTTTTTGTGATTTCTAATTCCTTCTGCTTTGACTAACAACATTTAATTAAAAATGATGCACAAGAAGGATTAGTATATGGCACTGTTTCTCAACCTTGGTAATTTTAAAGTCTCAAAACCTCTACTCTCAGAATTCAGAATATCCCATTTTGGAACCTCAGGTCCAAATTGTTTCAAAGGTGTAATAAGCTACTGAGAAAAATGTTCTTCATTAGGAGATCTGGTTACTAAAAAACCAAAACCAAAAAACACCCATTAACTTCTTTCTTGCCTATCATTACATTCAGGGGAACCATGGTCTCCAGATGGGTGCTGGTGATGGCGTTATGGTGCTGGAAAGAGAGTCTCCCTTTCCTAATAGTGGCATTGTGATGTCTGCTGCCCCCAAAAGATCATTTGCAGAGGAGAGATCAGGGGTGGCAAATGCTTACTGCCACCCATCATTTCCATGCATTAACGCTTTACTCCCCAAATCTCCCCCATCTCCAAACCAGGACTCCCATATGGAGAGCAGCTAGGTAAAGGTAAAGGTTCCCCCACACATGCGTGCTAGTCGTTTCCAACTCTAGGGGCCGGTGCTCATCTCCGTTTCAAAGCCGAAGAGCCAGCGCTTGTCCGAGGACGTCTCCGTGGTCATGTGGCCGGCATGACTAGACGCCAAAGGCGCACGGAATGCTGTTACCTTCCCACCGTAGTGGTCCCTATTTTTCTACTTGCATTTTTAAGTGGTTTCGAACTGCTAGGTTGGCAGAAGCTGGGACGAGTAACAGGCGCTCACTCTGTTATGCAGCACTCGGGATTCGACCCGCCAAACTGCCGACCTTCTGATAAACAAGCTCAGCGTCCTAACCCACTGAGCCACCGCAGCTAGGGAGGGGATGAAAAACCTTCATGGAAAAAGACAAGGCAGGGGGAAAAGCACTGACCAATCACAACAAATCACCATTTCCACTGATTTGCATATCTTGAGCTACAAAAGGAATGAATGACTTTTGGGTGCTCAGCAGCCATATTTGACCTATGGGAGGGTGACGACAGCAATGAGTGAGGGCAAAGTTGACTGGGCCATGTGATTCTTATGGAGAAGCTAGGATTTTTGGCCTGTTTTTCTTCCCCCCAAAGGGCTAAGCAAAGTCAGACCTGGTTAATACTTGGATAGGAGACCACCAGATATCTCTGAGCATAGTCTAGCCCAGGAAGTCAAAAATATCTGGAAAGAAAGTAATGTCACACCAGTTTTGTACTGTGGCCAAAACCACTACATAGATATGTTCATGCTGTCACCAAGGGTCCAATTTAATTTTAAAGAAACTTGTGCTGTTGTTTTTTTTACCTTGATTATCAAACCACAGAAGAGGCAATTTTAAGGGCTTGTACCACTGTTCACATGGTTCTTACCTTATCATGGTGATAAATAATAGTGCCAGTTTTCAACAATTGTGATCGAAGAGACTCTTGGGCTGAAGGACACAAAACAGATTTCTCATAGAGGACTATTTTTAAAGCCTTGTTCAAATATATTTTTGTGAACTCCTTAGTAAACATAATACAGGTAGTCCTCGACTTACAACAGTTCATTTACTGGCCGTTCAAAGTTACAAGATACGGGAAAAAGTGACTTATGACCCTTTTTCACACTTACGACCATTGCAGCATACCCACAGTCAGACCCCTTGGCAATTGGTTATGAATGATTGCACTGCCACAGGGTCACGTGACCATCTTTTGTGACCTTTTGACAAGCAAAGTCAATGGAGGGAAGCCAGATTCACTTAACAACCGTGTTACTGACTTTACAACTGTAGTGATTCACTTAACAACCACGGGAAGAAAAGTCGCAAACATGGGCCAAAACTCACTCAACCCATGCCTCGCTTGGCAACAGAGGTTTGGGGCTCAAGTGTTGTCGTAAGCTGAGGACTACCCGCAACTACTTTTGCACAATTCCAAGTGTAATCTTTTCCGTGATGTCTCTGCGATCAAGATATTGAAACATTGCTTATAAAATGCTTTGGACTTAATCCCCCAGTTTGCAACCTTTCCAAATGCAGTGCTGTCAAGGGGTCCCACACAGTCTTCGAACAGAATTCCATTCTGCTCAGCTTTTAGTCCCCCAACCACTTAGAAGGCTCTTTCGGCATCAATCTTCCCAACATTGCTGCATCTTCCTGCCTATAACAGACAAAAGCTGATCAAGCATAAAGCTGTCAAAAACTAACAAGAGTGATGCCGTCAGCTGTCTCAGGCACAAGGGAGACTGACGCAAGTTGATTTCCTGACCGATATGGATCACTTCGCTGACCGCCTGCCCTCTCCTGCCAAGTGCAGTAGAAAGAGGCCAACCCTGTCTTGCAACCAGATTGACAGGCGAACAGTAAAATGAAAAAGAAAAAAAAGAATGAGGGGGGAAGGGAAAGTAATAAAGATTCCAACAAAGGTCAAGATGGTTTAAGTCAATGAAAAGTTAGCAATCTACCCTCTAATAATTGCTTCCCACCATTGCCCCAGAAATTGCCAAAACACTCCAGAGTTTGACTTTGCAAGATGTTGCTAACAGAGCGGATCAAGCTTCTTTGTGCTACGCAAGCAGATAAAGTTATAATATCCTAAAGCAGCAGCCATGATTTTAATTCATGGCTGAATTAAATTCCCTTTATGCAGAAAGCAGGAGGTAGAGGTTTTAAAGGAAGAGTGGAGAGGAACACTGAATATTTCTCATTCTCCAACCAGATTTCCCTGCATTCCATCAATCTGGGCTGAGACTCGTTTCCAAGAGCCCCCCAATGTCTGTCTTATTCCTCTGTGGGGTTGGCTTAATGGGTTCAAGAGATCACAGTTTCTCGACAGTGATACTAAACAAGTGTTGGAAACATCCCAGACTCCCTCTCTCTCCCCTCCTTTTAGAAGCTGGTAAAGATTTCCATATTGCTGTTGCTTTAATCACAGCTAGCTTTTTATGGACGGTTTATGATTTATAATTTTAATTCTGCTACTGACTGGAATGTATGCAATTTAAGATTCCCCCCCCCGCCCCGTGCCGCTGATTATTATTTTACAATTCAGCCAGTGTTGTTTTTATCGCTATGACGCATTTCTCATTTCACATGTATTTGATTTGGTTCTGCCCTGTGTGCGTATGTGTATGTCTGCTTCTCTTGCAAGCGGCTCAATTTTTTAAGACAGCCATGAGCATTTTGGAGGGGGTTGCAGTTAATGAGGTCCATAGTGGGTAAGGTAATGATGTAGAATGGATGTGGCCGTATCCTATATTTAGTTACAGCCAGAACTTTCTGTTTTCTGTCTTGGGGAGGGGGGGAGTTAGGTTTTCCTTCTCCTTTTTTAAACTGTAAGAGCTATTTTAAGGTATCAAGCGTTTCCTCCCTCAGAACACCATGGAAGTGAAATCCAGTGGTGCAGCCAATAGAATCTCCATGGACCTCAAAAAGGCTGCAGGCAAGAGGCAGGTAGCAAACAACTGCAGCCTTCCATCCCTTTCCCTTCAGTCCTTTAGTAGAAAAGTTATACAGAAATAATATCCCAGAGGTAGATCCAGAAACATTCTTGGAGCAACAGACTCTTATAAGGAGGGGAAGGAGGCAGAAATTAGCTTCCTGGACAACTGAGATTCCCGTATCACATACATTTGAATACAATGAATGACTCCCTCCCTACATTAAATCCGGGGGGTTTCCCCTTTTTTTTCAAAAGCTGTGGAACCTGTTAGTTAAAACAAAGCAAAGCCAAACAAAATCCAGAACCAGTGGTAGCCATAGCATATTTGCAGAAGAAAAATCTCTACCCTTTCTGAATCTCTACCCTCGCTGTCCTTTCTGAATCTTAGAAAATTTGCTATGGATGTCCCAGAAAATGAAGGGGGGTTTTTTGTGTGTGTGTGTGTGTGTGTGTTGTTGTTGTTGTTTTGGCCATGGAACCCCATCAAGATCTCATTAAACACTAGAGTTTGAAAAACAATCTACTGTTGATGACACTAAATATATGTCTTCCTCAATTTAATGGGTTCCTGTTAGCACAATTTAAACTCAATCAAATGTTCTGCAATATTGAACAACATATATTCCCAAAGTGGAGGTTTTTATTTAGACAAAGTTCTCGAGTAAAACATTTAAGAATTGTGTCATATGGCAGAGGACAGGATCCTGTCTCTTCCTTCTTTCACCTTCACCAGAGCCTTGGTGGAGCAGTGGGCTGATGCCTCCTTAAGTAACACCAGCTGCCTGCAATTAGTGCAGGTTCGAGTCCCACCAGGCTCAAGGTTGACTCAGCCTTCCATCCTTCCGAGGTAGGTAAAATGAGGACCCAGATTGTTGGGGGCAATAAGCTGACTTTGTAAAAATGCCGCTTGGGGTGTGTGTGAAAGCCCTAATAAGCAGGCATATACATAGAATGAAGGCTACTGCTAAGCTTGTAAGCCGCCCTGAGTCTTCGGAGAAGGGCGGGATATAAATGGAATTAAAATAAAAATAAAAATAAAAAAAATAAAGTTTGAGTAAGGAGCTCTGAAAGGCCCTTTACTCATGCATATTTAGATACAAATACTGCAAAACGCCAGCTAACTCAGGAGCTTGATAAAGCAAGATCCCATACTTGAATGGGGATGTCATCTGAAATCCTAGGATACTAACTTCAAATTTTCTTCATCAATGCAAGGAGGTCAGGCACAGGAAAGAAGAAACTGGGGGTGCCATGAAGTCCTGTAGCTTGTACATATATGCACATTTAGTCTTGCTTGGGCATAACATACACAAATCAGCAAAGAATGGTTTTATGCGGCCTCCAATTCATGACCTACTGTATACCTACTTGAAGGAAAGCTCCAATGACCTACAGAACTTCTTGCTGGAATGGATGACTGACAAGGGAACAGTGGAAGGAGTCATGGTCCTCTTCATTTGTGCATTTCAAAGATCCCTTAGTGAAAAATCTGTAACACAACTAGATCAAACTGTTGACTACCTGAACATCTGGTCCAAATCTGAAACAGGTAGGCATGGACATAGAGAAAATAAAAGCTGGAAGACTGTGTTTATCAGTAACGCTATGTTTTTAATATTAGCTACATTGCCTCACCCCCTCTTTCTCTCTTTCATGATGTGGGTCTTCCCAGCTCTTGTGTATTGCCCTCTCCTGTGGTCTGCATTCTATAAGCAAAAGCCGGCATAATTGCCAAGGATGGTTTCAGAATGACAACATGCAACCCAGTGATAGCAGCTTTGTTACACACTACTTTGTTTGAATTCTTGCCAATAGGAATTTTATGCCAAATCTGTGGGGGGGAAAAATGCCACCTTGCAAAAACAAAAAACAACCCCCCCCAACCCATCTGCCTTGCTTCCTATGTTGACAAACAACCGATATGGATAGCAACCAGAAGTTTAGGAAGAATCTGGAAATTGTTTCTTGCCCTCCAACAAGAAACAGGGTTTATATCAGCCATCCGCGCTCCAGTTCTGCAACACCAGAAAGGTCTTTGAGTGGAAAATGCCAGATGTGGTGTTCTCAACATATTCAGATGTTGTTACTAGGTAGGACTGGCTGTTTAAATCAGTGCAGAGAAGACTTGACATGCTATGCATTTGAAATATCTTTTTTTTCCCCTTTCCCACTCTACATTGCTTCAGATCTAGCCTGAGAAAAAGTCCTGAAGGCCTCAAAAGCATTCGTGGTTTGCCATGTTTTAAATTGGTCCTAATCAAGGGTTTTGGAAAATTATAGAGGAACTTGGGCTTTACAAGATTGCTTTAATGTTAAATATGGGAGATCTCCAGATTGTGAGTTAGATGTAACCTTTGAAAGACTGATTTCTGGCCGATAGAGCCTCTCTTCTTCCAGTTCTGGATTGGCTAAAATTACTTAGTATAAAATAAAACAATATTTGCCAGGAATGGCATTCTAGCATAAACTTTATAACCGAAGATTATAATTCCTCTTCAACAGAAAGAAGAAACAGAAGCACTTTTTTTCCTATTTATGGAAAGGAAATCCTTTCACACAAGTTCCCATATAACATAGACAAGTCATGGGAATATCTTATTTCTAACCATTTCCCCACACCACGGCCATCCAGTAACTCTATTCCAGACATGTCAAACACAAGGCCCAGGGGCCGGATCCGGCCCGCAAAGTGGTTTCATGTGGCCCGCGAAACCATCCTGGAAACAGTGAGGGAACGGCCCCCATTGCCTGGCCCAGAGACCCTCCTTCTGCCAGAGACCCTCAGATCTGTCCCACTCCTGCCCAGGCCCCCCTAGGCACCCTTGATGCGAATGATGTAGAGCTGGCCATGCCCACCCAGTAGGCCATACGCACTCTAGCCACGCCCACCCAGTAGGCCACGCCCACCCTGGCCATACCCACCCGGCCCCCTGAGGGCAACCGCAATGCTGATGCGGCCCTCAATGAAATTGAGTTTGACACCCCTGCTCTATTCTGTTCTCAGGATCACCTATAACTCTGTTCTGTCAGATCCTCCCCCTCCTTTTTTTGTTTTTAGCCCCAATCTTGAGCTTGAACGTACCATCTCCACAATTTGATCCACCAGGAAGAGGAATACAAGAAGGCCAAAGAACTCCACTGTCTATGCCAGGGGTCTTCAAACTTGGCTCTTTTATGACTTGTGGACTTCAACTCCCAGAATTCCTCAGCCAGCATGCCTGGCTGAGGAATTCTGGGAGTTGAAGTCCACAAGTCATAAAAGGGCCAAGTTTGAAGACCCCTGGTCTATGCTGATACGTAAGGATCATCTCTGCTGAAGGAAGCAGGAGGACCAAGAAGAAAGAAAAGAAATTACAGGTAGTCCTTGACTTACGACCATAAAGGTAAAGGTTTCCCCGCCCCGCACATGTGTGCTAGTCGTTTCCGACTCTAGGGGCCGGTGCTCATCTCCGTTTCAAAGCCGAAGAGCCAGCGCTTGTCCGAGGACGTCTCCGTGGTCATGTGTCTGGCATGACTAGACACCAAAGGCGCACGGAACGCTGTTACCTTCCCACCATAGTGGTTCCTATTTTTCTACTTGCATTTTTACGTGCTTTCGAACTGCTAGGTTGGCAGAAGCTGGGACGAGTAACAGGCGCTCACTCTGTTACGCGGCACTCGGGATTCGACCCGCCAAACTGCCGACCTTCTGATCGACAAGCTCAGCGTCCTAACCCACTGAGCCACTGCGTCCCATTACTTTACGACCATAATTGAGCCCAAAATGTCTGTGGCTAAGTAAGACACTTGTTAATTGAGTGTTGTCCCATTTTACAAACTTTCTTGCCACAGCTGGTTAAGTGAATCACTGCAGTTATTCAGTCAGTAGCATGGCTGTTAAGTGAATCTGGCTTCCCCCATTGACTCTTGCCTATCAGAAGGTCACAAAAGGTGATCACATGACCTTGGGGCACTGCAACTGTCTTAAATATGAGCCAATTGCCAAGCATCCAAATTTTGATCATGTGACCAGGGGGATGCTTCAGTAGGGTGAACAATGGTCATACGTCACTTTTCCAGTGCCTTTGTAACTTCAAATGGTCGCTAAATGAATGGTTGTAAATCAGGGACTACGTGTACAGTCTTTCATAATTTCTAAAATGACTTAAAACCTATAGAAACCAACCAGCCTCCTTCTACTTTCAGCGTGCTCCTCAACATATAGAAGCAAATATATTCCAAACAGCCCTGTTATGGGAACAGGAGGCTGCTGGGCCTGACCTAAGGGGTTTGGACTGAACAGAGAGAGAGGCATACATCCTGTATTTGAGAATTGCTTTCCTGATCATTTCTGGAAGAGTCAGGCAGCGAATCCTTCTCAGAATGTCTGAGAACTAATCTCAAACATGCTCTCTAATACCCCCCCCCCAAAAAAACCACTTGTCATATTTAATTGGCATAAATTAAAAAATATTTACCTATTTACCTAAGCATTTAGATCTTTCCATACAGCTGAAAATTAAAGGAGAGCTCCTCACCCTTCCCAATCCAGTTGCACGTTACTCAGAAATTAACCCTAGTTCCCTCAAAAGAGATGGAGGAAAGAAAAAGCATCCAAGCATCATTGGTATATTTTGGAGGACAGCAGATAACATGGTTTACCACCAACACCACCACGTCGTAGAGGACCCCTAACCCCCCCCCCACTTTTTCCCCTCGATGCTAAGTCAGAAATCATGAAAGAAAAGGTTCAGTTTTAATTCTGGAACAAGACTTTCTGCCTTTTTGGCATTACATGTACTATAGCCTTTTTTAAGGTGGCCAAAATGCAGCTCAACCCCTGTTCCTTTTTCGTTGTTTTGGGTGTAACAGAAATTTTCCCCGGGAAGGGGAGGGAAAAATAAAAGCCGGCGAGATTTATTCACCATATTCGATCTAAGACTTCTCTGACTAGGCGCCCTCTAAATGCACTCAACTACACTTCCCATCATTCCTAGCTGCTGATGGGAATTGCAGCCCAAGATGGGAAGCAAAGGAATGTCTGGTTGCACATATTGGGGGGGGGGTATAGAAACTGGGAAAGACTACTTCTACTTTGGGGTAAAGGTAAAAGGTAAAGGTAAAGGTTCCCCCGCACATGCGTGCTAGTCGTTTCCAACTCTAGGGGCCGGTGCTCATCTCCGTTTCAAAGCCGAAGAGCCAGCGCTTGTCCGAGGACGTCTCCGTGGTCATGTGGCCGGCATGATTAGACGCCAAAGGCGCACGGAACGCTGTTACCTTCCCACCGGAGTGGTCCCTATTCTTCTACTTGCATTTTTATGTGCTTTCGAACTGCTAGGTTGGCAGAAGCTGGGACGAGTAACAGGCGCTCACTCTGTTACGCGGCACTCGGGATTCGACCTGGCAAACTGCCGACCTTCTGATCAACAAGCTCAGCGTCCTAACCCACTGAGCCACCGCGTCCCTTTACCTTTACTTTGGGGTACATCCTATGAAAACATTAGTCATGCTGACAATCATTCTACTTACGTTTTAACACTTTATTTCTGTAGCCTGTTGTAGTGCAAAACCATAAGATGCATTGGGTTGTAGGCCACAAACCCACACATCTGCAGCACTGCCCCTGCACTTTGTAACTTTTATTCTGAGTGTAGAGACACGGAGGAAAATGTTCTTTTGAAAGCCATGGTTTGTGGGCAGCTATTCTTCTCTTACTCACACACACACACACACACCCCGCTGCCCAGCCCCCCAAAACACTGTCTTTCTGGTTTTATTAATCTTCTACTCCTATACAGGAGTAGTAGTCCTGGACTTACGACCACCAGTGGGCCCCAAATTTTTGTTGTTAAGTGAGACATTTGTTATGTGAGATTTGCCCCACTTTATAACCTTTCTTGCCACATTTGTTAAGTGAATCACTGCAGTTGATAAGTTAGTAACATGGTTGCTAAGTGAATTTGGCTTCCCCCATTGCCTTTGCTTGCCAGAAAGGTCACCAAAGGTGATCACATGACCCTGGGATACAGCAATGGTCATAAGTATGAAACAGTTTCCAAGCATTTGAATTTTGATCACATGATCGTAGGGATGCTTCAAAGATCGTAACTGTGAAAAACAGTCATCTGTCACTTCTTTCAGTGCTGTTGCGACTTCGAGCAGTCATTTAATGAACTGTTGTAAGTCGAGGACTACCTGTAGTATATTGTCTCAGCTCTTTTGAAATACTGTAACCTCCTTATGTTCCCAGTCGCCAGACTGGTATTTATATACTGGGGTGTGTGTGCTTGTGCTTGTGTACGTGTGTGTGTGGGGGGGGGGGGGCTGATGCACAGAAACTTTTTAGGTCTATTGCATCTGAGTTGCATAGCTCTAGACATCCACTTGATGACAGCAAAGGGAAAGCCAATTCTTTACTGCCATCTTGTGGGCATTCAGAACCTTGCAGGCCAGTTACAGTAGGTAAGTTGGCCTAGGTAGGAAAGTAATGCTAGTTGCACTGATAGTACTGCACTTTCCCTTAAAACTCAGTGCAGGGCCATTTCTCTCTTCCTAGCAACCCCACTTCTTGGCAATACACAAGGAGCTCTGGGAACAGCAGAAGGAACTCGCTTTCCAGGAAAGCACAAATCTTTTTATCTGCCAAACTGCAAGAATTACTTAGGCTGTAATTTCACAGGTGGGCTTTTGTTCTTCTAAAAAAAGGTTCTGGTCTTGCAGCTTAGTATATGAAAAGGATGTGGTCCTAGATTTTTTCCTAAGACAGTTTCTGATCGTCTCCCACAAATTTTACAACCTCTGAAGCACAATAACATAGGGAGAGCAGAGAAAGTGTTTGTATATACCCTCAAACATGGCAAACAATTTACCCTATGAATTTTTCAGGTGGGAGAATGGGCTTGTGGAATGCCCCCTGGTATACTTTCTCTGATAACTGTGTCCTGCTTCTTATTTCCTTTCTCTTACAGATGCTTGGAGCAGAGAAGGAAACAGCACAATAAAAACACAGTTCCAAGCTATACAAACTGGTTTCACGATGGAATAACATTCATAACGGCTTTTAGTTACTAAGGGAGAACTTTCTCCTCTATCCTAACTAGATCTCCTAAAGGTTTACCAGTGAGTAACGGGCCGTGCTTCTGAGCTTTTAGCCCAAAGTGACTTGTATAATTAAGGTTATCCTGGTAGAGAGGTAAGGGAGGTGTAGAAACAAGCCATTGCTAAATTTCTGAACGTGCTCAGCCTATTCACATATTCCAGGGCACATACCTAATTGGTCACCAAGAATACACTAATTAAGGTAGTGTAACACAGGTAAGCAGTGCATTTGTTGTTTGACACATCTTACCATTTTTGTGGTAGGTTTCAAGTGCACTTGAATACAGCAATGTGGTGGGGAGCAGTTACAGGCAATGCACAAACCCCATGGGGGGAAAAAAAGCTGCCAACACACAACAATCTTCCATATTTGCAAATATGGAACTTTTAAAATGTTTTAAATAAGCGATGATTTTCTTTTTCCTATGCAAGATTGAAAGAACCAGTCTGCATAAGGCAGCCCACATGGCAAAAACCTTATCTACAACTAGGTTAGATGAGTACAACATAACAGACTAATTTAGGAATAAGCCCTTTTGAAGTAGGTGGAACATTTTAGTAGATGTATGCAGAACACACTGTTATTCACAAGGACTGTTTAACCTACATGGGGACATACTGTACAAAAAAACAAGGCATGAACCACTTTTGACTGTACTCAGGTGTCTGGGTCAGTCTGTGCATTAGTTATTCATCCCAAGTACACTGAATAAAGAAAACGAAAAAAGTATTCAAAAGTATAGACCACACTCCTTCCCTAATTTTGCCTTTCCAATGATGCAAAGAAGAACGGAGATCCTGCATTAATAAATTGTACACAAAAGCAAATTTCCTGGGTAAAAATTCTCATCCTGCCCTTTTTTCTGCTTCTGGCAACTTATCTCTCTCCATTCATTTTGCTGGTGATTTGTCCAAGGTAATTTCTCTCTTACCCACCGTTCCCAACCTGTTGTATAACTAATGCTGGTAGCATCAAGGTCAGGTACAGAAAGCATTAGTATTTCAGGCTCCATCATGGCAATTCTTACGTTAATTGATGTAAAGGGATCAAGGAAGACCTTGGTATCTCAGTGCAATCAGGTGACGGATCCACGATAACGAAACATTCTTCCTTCATGCAGTAATAAGATAGAATAATTTTTCGCTGTCATAATTCACAATCGAGGCTATCAGAGATTGTCAGGCACACAGAAACATGGATTGAAGTGTGTACCAACCAAAAAATCAGGTTTGGGTCCTGATGAAAAAACAGCCTGAATCTGTTTCAGCATCCAATTCAAAAATGGGAGGGAAAAAAAGATGAGGAAAATGATCATTACAAACACTACTGTAACTTTATAACATCTAAGCAAAAGCCCTGCCTGTAAGCAATAGTAGACACAAGGGACCTACTCCAGATGGTAAAGCTTTAACACTCTGTTCGTGGTTCCACATCTGATCTAAACGTGTTCTCATCTCGCCTCTGGTATCTCTGGTATATTAAAAAGAGCCTTGGTGGAGCAGTGGGCTAATGCCTCCTTAAGTAACACCAGCTGCCTGCAATTAGTGCAGGTTCGCATCCCACCAGGCTCAAGGTTGACTCAGCCTTCCATCCTTCCGAGGTAGGTAAAATGAGGACCCAGATTGTTGGGGGCAATTAAGCTGACTTTGTAATAATGCCGTTTGGGGTGTGTGTGTGAAAGCCCTAATAAGCAGGCATATACATAGAATGAAGGCTACTGCTAAGCTTGTAAGCCGCCCTGAGTCTTCGGAGAAGGGCAGGATATAAATGGAATTAAAATAAAAAATAAAAATAAAATAAATCTGCACTGCAAGAAAAAGTCTAATTTTAATAAATTGATTCCGCGCCCCCCCCCCCCAATACTGTATGAAGTGGGGTGATGTACATGTGGCGATTTTGGTTATACGAGCTAACATTCTCCTATCATGCTCTCTAGGATCCTAATCCAGATCTGAGTTTCTGCTTTGGCTCTCATTTGCACACAATACAGGAAGTCCTCATTTAGCAACCAATCACCGTTACAAGAGTGATGAAAAGTAACTTTACAACCAATCTTCACATTTTTCTTCACAAGTCTGTAAAGGAAAGGAAAACTGAAGTGAGATTATAAGCACAATCAGAGTTTCATTCAGTGACCAAGTTGCGAATCCCATTTAAGGCTGCTAAACAAGGACAACTTGTACAGAGAAATGATTAAGGTTAAGCCTCCTAGATCTGGACTGAAAAAATTCGGACAACCATTAGATGGCAACAAAGCGAAACAGAAAAAAACGTTAGCTCTTTGCTGCCATCTAGTGATCATGTAGATTTCTGAAAGTCGGTTTTGATTACCCTAATGAAAAGAAACATGCCATGTACAGCTAGCTCAGCAGTTCTCGACCTATTTTCTAGGGAACCTTGGGAGTTCCTCAAAACAAGGCTGACCTTGAAGTGAGGCTCAGAGGGGCACCCCATGCTTTTTGCAGGGGGCAGCTCCTTCAAAGTCACGCTGCCTTTAATTCACTTCTGTTCTGGGCCAGCAGAACCCTCTATGCCACACCCTGTCCCAGGAAGTTAGTTTGTACAGCTTAGCCCTGGGAGACTTCTCATTCATGTTTATTTAGTTTTTGTTCTGCTGGAGTTATTTTTAGGCAGTGGTGCCTAGGGTATTTTGATGAAGGATATCCGGTCTAAGCCACTTTCTGGGAAGTCCATGTACTTTAATTACTAACAGCCTCATTCAGTTGTTGCAAACAAACACAGAGAGAGGCCTTTTCGGCTGGTCTGTTGAGTGAAACAGGAAGCCTCTTTACTGCAGTAAAAGAGAGAAAGAGACTAAGGAAAGAACATGCCCAGGCAACTGTTGTAGCACCGGATTTCTTACACGCTAGAGGGCAAATACTGTCCAATAATCTGTGCAGGAGACACCCTGGAGACTTGGAAGAAAATGACTGGGACATACTAGCTTAATTTTGTTTTAAATCATAGGAGTTTCCTATAGGCGAACAAGATGCAGAGCAACATCCATGAGTGTATGTTCTCACAATCTGCCTATTAAGATCAGATCAATGCTTGATCTATATCGGAGGGAGGAGCCGGTTTTCTGTTTAGAAAATCATGTAAGTTGGAAGATAGCAATTGTGGCTTATTACAGAAACCATGATTAAAACAAAGCATGGTTTAGGACGACATGTGAAATCACTCGACGCCTTTGAACACACGAGGGCTATTTTCCCTGACTCTTGCCAGTGTAGGTAAGAGTTTCCCAGCCCTGAACAATTCCCAGAATTCCTCAGCAAAATAATTGTTTCTGAGAATTCTGGGTCTTGAAGTCCACACATCTACAAGTTACCACGATCGGGAAACACTGGTTTAAATGAAGGTGGGGAACCTGAGATTTTACAGATGTTGCTGAATTATAAATATTCTCCCATCTGTCTCCACTGGTTATGTTGGCAAAGCTGCCAGGAGTTGTAGTCCCTCAATGTTCACAAAATAAGCTTACACTGTCAAACAGCGGTCCCCAACCTTTCTAGCTCAGTGGACTGGCAGGGGGATGGCAGAGAGGGGGGATGGTTGAGTGCACTCCGTTTACAAATGCAGTTTCACACATGCATGCACTCACGTTCACCACTTCTGCGCCCCGGTTCCGAACAGGCCGTGGCCTGGCACTGGGCTGCGGACCAGGGGTTGGGGACCCATGCTGTAAAACATGTGTAAGGTTCATTGTTAATTTCAGAGGAAGCTGGGGCGGGGGAAACAGCGGTGGGATTTATAGCACTAGGGGATTTTAAAGGGCAGGGTAGCAAATTGTTCCTGTTAACTTGCTCAGATGCAAAATTAGATGAGGTTCCTGGAACTTTTAGAAGCATTCTGAAGCGGGACTGTTTAAGGTCAGTGCCTTACCTGAAATGCAGACCTGCTAAAAAGTTCTCTTCTACCCATGAGTGAAAAGGACAAGGGCTCCGATGTGCCTTTCCATCTGGTCATGTTATTCACAGGGCATAGTCTTCTCTCACAGACCCACTGAAATACATAGGATAGTGGTGGCGAACCTATGGCACGCGTGCCAGAGGTGGCACTCAGAGCCCTCTCTGTGGGAACGCATGCCATCAGCCCAGCCCCACCTCCCCCCGCAACCCCCTCCCCAGCAGCAGCCACCCCGGAAGAGAGTCGACCCCGGCGCAGCCTGCGCAGAGCAGCGCAGCCAAGCACATGGCAGCTGGGCAGCAGGGACAAGACTCCACCCTCGCGCCCCGTCGCACGCAGATGATGCTGCTGGGCATGGGCGGAGGGTGTGGCTGCTATGGCGCTGCAGGGCCGCCTGGGCGATCTGCTGTGGCAGGCCGTGGAGGTGGTGGGTGGCCCTGCAGGCAGGCGGCGGGGGCAGCGGAAGGGGCAGAGTGGGCGGGCGGAGCAGGGGCGGGGCAGTTTTGGGGCACTCGGTCTCTAAAAGGTTCGCCATCGCTGACATAGGAGCTCTACCCCACCATGAGATATCAATATACCTTGCCCAGGGGAAGGGGGACAAGAAGACTCGGGCACATTCTGACCCTTAAAAAATATTTTTAGGCTCCCATAAGCCTGGCTCATAACGAAACGACTACAGTACCACTGTGTCCCAAGACTGAAACACAACACATACGCAAGCACACAATTATGCTCTCCACTGATCTGACTAATTTGTCTCTGGGGGGAACCGCCGGGGCTGATAAACAGCACTCTGTTTTCCCTCCACCACATTTGCTAACAGGAAAAAAAAAAGAAATTAAAAGATCTGGTGTCTATTTTTAACCCTCAAACGCCCACGCTATGGTGTGCCTTGTGCTGGAGAATACAAGCTGGTTACCTTCTCTGCCCTCTCTTGGAAACCTGCCAGTCTCCCAGCTACAGCTGGCACGGTCTTCTGATTCCCAGGAGAACTGCAAGCAAAGTGGAACAGGATGGGTGGCGAAGGTAAAACTGCAGCCAGATAGGAGTATCCCATTATCCCAAGTCTTTGGAGCTCCTGCACTGTTCCACATAAGAGCTTCCGCATTTTCCTCGAGGATATTTAAAGCATAACTTTGGTCATGTTCACACGCATAACCTGGTTATGGAATTGACTGGCTTTGGGGTGGGGGGGGGCGGGTTCACTGATTACACTTATTGCTCTAGGTTTATAAATACACAAAAATTTACCAAGGGTTAAAATAACCAAATTCAGTATTTTTGCAAAAATGCAACTGCTAGGTTTGTAAAAAGTGACCCGCTTCTATCAACAGGCAACAAAACGGGGACTCTCTGAGCAGCACTGGATTCCTAAGTCTATTTACCATTTCAGTTTCCCGACGGGCAGAAGGGAACAGGAGGGAGAGCTGCAACCAAGGCAATGGTCAGATAAAAGAAACCTGGGCCCAGGAAAGAAAGGTTAACTTGGGAAAACCCCTCAGACGTGACTGTCTCTAGTTCTCATGAAGATAAAAAGAGGGAGAGGGGAAGCCCATTCTGACTGACATGATTCTATTTCTATAAACCCATCGTAAAAATACTATTAGTTTGCGTGTCTTTGGTTTCTAAGTTTAGCCTACCTTGGAGGGCCAACACTCAGCCAAGGTAGCCCTACCATTAGCCAGAAGAAGGCAGCACCTAAGATGGCAGATGCCCAGAGTAGAGATAGCTTCCCTGTATCCCAAGCCCACTTGGGGACCTCAGCTGCAGTGGGCGAGGTCGCTGCTCATTGCACCGAGAACCACAACAGGACTCCCATCCCGTTTTCGGACAAGCGATAAGACAGAAGGGTGCCATCTTCTCCTTTGCCTGAACTGACAACATGTCTGGGGCTGGCTCTGCTGCCTTTCCAACATCCTTGACAGAACTTGCTTGAAAAATATGCCGGGAGCTTCCATGGATGTCAATGGGACTTGAGTCAGGGGAGGGGAGGAATGTTAGGGATGCCGGGGGGGGGGGGGGAAGCTTCCAATAAACTCCGAGGAATGCTGCCTAATTTATGCCTAAATACCTGGTTCATTTTAATCTGACACTGAGAAGAAAAGCATGCTGTAAAACCAGCTGATAATTTTTTTTTTACGATGCTATAATCTGTAGATCATGTGCCACTCATGGAAATGTGAGCATGTTATCCAAGTTAACCCTTAATTTTAATGGGTTTTAGAGGTTTTAAAGAGGCAACTGGGTTTAAAATAGTGGTATTTGTTGGGACCACAAGTCTTTTTTCTTTCCGTTAATGTTAAACTTTACTGGCAGGGAAATGCCACAAAGCTAATGACAATGAACAGTCCCTGGAATGCTCTGAATTTCCAGATGACCATTTAGAATACATTGGGATCATCTACAATTCTGCATTCTCTTCCAAAACTCCACGCAGCAAAACCAAATCAATAAATTTGAGTTCAGAATGATACTGAAATGCACTGGAAGTGGTTCTGATCCCGAATCCTCACCTGCATTCTCCACAGCAGTTCTGCCCTAAAAACTTTCTGCTTATGGCCAATGAAATGTAGGGATACAATTCCTGAGTTTAGTTCAGCTAGTTGACAAGCTAATCGTAAGTTTTCTTACCTAGAAACCCCATTTATAATAATAAATAATAATAATAAGTTGGAAGGGACCTTGGAGGTCATCTAGTCCAACCCCCTGCTCAGGCAGGAAACCCTGTACCATTTCAGGCAAATGGCTGTCCAGTCTCTTCTTAAAAACTTCCAGTGTTGGAGCATTCACCACTTCTGGAGGCAGGTTGTTCCACTGGTTAATTGTTCTGTCAGGAAGTTTCTCCTTAGTTCTAGGTTGCTTCTCTCTTTGACTAGTTGCCATCCATTGCTTCTTGTCCTGCTTTCAGGTGCTTTGGAGAATAGTTTGACTCCTTCTTCTTTGTGGCAGCCCCTGAGATATTGGAAAACTGCTATCATGTCACCCCTCACCCTTCTCCTTGTTAAACTACCCATACCCAATTCCAGCAACCATTCCCTATATGTTTTAGCCTCTAGTCCCCCAATCATCTTTGTTGCTCTTCTCTGTACCCTTTCTAGAATCTCAACATCTTTTTTACATCGTGGTGACCAAAACTGGATGCACTATTCCAGGTGTGGCCTTACCAAGGCATTGTAAAGTGGTATTAGTACTTCACGTGATCTTGATTCTATCCTTCTGTTAATGCAGCCTAGCACTGTGTTGGCTTTTTTTGGTAGCTGCGGCACACTGCTGGCTCATATTGAAGTGATTGTCTACTAGGACTCCGAGATCCCTCTCACAGTTACTACTATTGAGCAAGGTACCACCTATACTATACCTGTGCATTTGATTTTTCCTGCCTAAATGTAGAACCTTACTTTTTTCACCATTGAATTTCATTTTATTAGATAGCGCCCAGTGTTTGAGTCTGTCCAGATCCTCCTGTATTTTAAGCCTATCTTCTGGAGTATTGGCTATTCCTGCCAGCTTGGTGTCGTCTGCAAATTTGATGAGTTCCCCATCTATCCCCTCATCCAAATCGTTGATGAAGATGTTGAAGAGCACTGGGCCCAGAACAGAGCCCTGGGGCACCCCACTACACACTTCCTTCCATGTAGATGCAGTTCCATTGAGGACCACACGCTGAGTACGGCCTGTCAGCCAGCTACGAATCCATCTGGTGGTGATGCTATCTAACCCACATTTTTCTATCTTATCAAAGGAATTAATTTTTCTTCAATCTGTGTTGGAAGCTGAAATCACAAGAGATTTTCCTTCCTTTGTGCATCACAAGATGTCTACAAAGCACTTAGAGGTGGCAGATCAAGGTCCCAGAGAGCTCTGCATCATTTTATCCACAGAAGACCTTCTGCTTGAAATCTCTATAGCTCAATACTTCAGCTAGTGTCCTTGGTCAACTTCTCACTATCTGAGGTGCTTGGATAGAACAGAACACATCCTTCCCAGATATAATGGGGGGGGGAGAGTGGGGGCAGTAAATCTTCCCTTTGAAATAAAAGCACAATAGTCTAATCACCATTTGCTGATGGTGAAATCTCCAGACTACCCCAACCTAACCTTTTTATTATGGGAAAGAGGATTGGCCCTAGATAAAACAGTCTAAAAGGACTTTCCTGGGTTGTGCTGCTAAAGGGACAATAAGCAGGAGAATGATCAGAAATACCTTATGGAAAATGTCCAGGCCAACTTGCACCCAGATGAGAGAATATTCACATCATCCAGATGATGATGATGATGATAGTTGGATGGGACGTTGGAGGTTTCCTAGTCCAACCCCTTGCTCAGGCAAGAAGCCCTATACCCGTGGTAGCGAACCTATGGCACAGGTGCCACAGGTGGCACACAGACCCCTCTCTGTGGGCACGCATGCCCTCGGCCCAGTCCTAGGTCTTCAGCTGGGTTTTATAAAACCTTATTGCTTTAGGCCTCCACTGCTGTATACACACAAAAAAGGTTCAATCAATCAATCAATTTCAACTTCTCGCAGGAAAAAAAGAACTCGCAAAGTTGGAATTGATAGATTGAACCTTTTAGTCCCACCCAGTCTGCCATTACCACTGCAGCCACGCCCACCCAAAGGGCCATGCCCACCTGACACCTGACGATACATAAATGGGTTTTGGGTTGCAGTTTGGGCACTCGGTCTCTAAAAGGTTCACCATCACTGCCCTATACCATTTCAGACAATCTCTTCTTAAAAACTTCCAGTGTTGGAGCATTCACAGCTCCTGGAGGCAGGTTGTTCCACTGATTAATTGTTCTAACTGTCAGGAAGTTTCTCCTTAGTTCTAGGTTGCTTCTTTCCTTGATTAGTTTCCATCCGTTGCTTCTTGTCCTGCCTTCAGGTGCTTTGGAGAATAGCTTGACTCCCTCTTCTTTGTGGCAGCCCCTGAGATATTGGAACACTGCTATCATGTCCCCCCTCATCCTTCTCTCCATTAAACTAGATTAAACTTCATTATACTTAGGTTATTATCCCCATCATCCATGGCTACTGACTCTGTTGGCTGGAGCTGATGGAACATTTGGAAAATGCTTTGATTTCCCATCTTCACCTAGAGATTTTACACTAACTAACCATCTGCTACGTAAAGAAAAAAGAGTGGTGTCTGTTTACTGCTGCTTGGATTGATAAAACAAAGACTGACCTTGATTAACAAGGGCAATAAGAACATACAGTACAGTATGCTACTATGTCATACAGAAAGTTTAACATGTTGGTTAAATCTACATGCTATCAAGCTCTTGGGCATCTGCCTGAAGCAAAAACAACCATTTTCCAAACTTGATTCTCACTGAATCTCTTCAGCAAGATTACTTAAGAGAATTTAGGCAACTGAATTGGCTTCCGTCAAAAATGTCAAGACTTCTATATCTTCTAACTAACTCTCTTCCTGTGAACTGATGAAAGTCTCTGATAACGGAAAAGCTTGTCACTGATTGTTTACAAAAGCATCTCCTGAAACTTTATTAGTCTGAGAAATAACCATGACATCATAATGGCATCCAGCCTTGGCCCAAGTGCCTTCTAAATGTGTACATTTCCACTTCTAGAATTCCTTAGTCTTCAGGGCACTGTTGAGAATTATGGAATTCCCACTTGGGGAAGGCTGTGCAAGAGAAGGGACCCATCTCTATGGGCTGATTAACTTCAAAGAACCTCATCTCCAGAATGTGCAGACACAGCCTAAGGCAGTTGTTCTCATCCTGTAGTCCACGGACCCCGGGGGTGTGTGTGCACACTATCGTGACAGGGGGTCCACGAAGGTTTGAAGAAATGTTATAATTTAAATCTTAAGTCTTGGGCGGTCTGTGACCATGATTTGTGGTCACAAAATGTATTTAAAGGGGGTCCATGGTGAAGGAAAGGTTGAGAACCACTGGCCTAAGGCATTAAAAAGTGAAGTTTAACCACTATTGTCTATTCACACTTTTACTTGCACTTGGATTACTTGTCCTCAAGATCATTGTGAATTGTCGTGAGCCTTTCAAACTGGGCCGCTACTTAGTAGTACTGTTGCCCCCAAATTAGTAAGCTATATGGCTTTATCTGTCCTGGCAAATATGGCTCATAATGCCTAAGAGTCAGGACATTGATAAATGGAAGGAGCAAGATAAGAAAAAAGAGATGGTCCCTAACTCGGGGGGGGGGGGCAGAAGGGGAGTTAGGCTACAAAAATTAGGACATTTTCAGTTGTGCTATACAAGAGGTGTGGACTCTTAAGAGAGTTCCAACAGACTTCAGGAGGGTGGGAGGGGGGAAAGGGTTGTTCCTGACAACTTGTTTCCTAAACTCCATCCAACAAAGGTCTAAGTGAGCCAAGGAAAAAAGGGTTTCCACCCATCCCATGAGGGAGCCAATCTACAGCCAAAGCCCAATCTGAACAGCAGGGTGACGTTCAAATCTCCAGGCTGGTTTTGCAAGAGGACCTACCGCTCAAATACCAGGGGCTATGAACAAACCACCTCCCTCCTCAGATATTGAGGGGAGTTTGCAGAGTCATGCAGATGTATTGCAAGACTCCTGGCTTAAATACTCAAGGCCGCACTTCTCAAATGTTGCAATACGCTTCAGCCCTGCCCAGACGAGGGAAGAAAAGTATGTGCTTTTTCATATGAAATCAGAATGTACAGCACACACAGTTGATCTTTCTTGGACAGAGCTAGTATGATGCTATGTTGGACTGAACTTGGAAAACTAATCAGCTGTGAAACTCAAACAGAGCTGGATCTGTCCTTGGGCACAGTCAGGGATTACCTCAGGCGGTGGATCTTTCAACCAATCCCATCCAATTGAGCCAATGAGGGAGATCTAGGCTGCTGATGGTTGTCCTGTAACTCTAAGCTTCCTCTAACAATATCCAAGAATATCTTGATGATCTACTTGGGAACAATTACTATCTTACCCAATTTTGGGGGTAACATTCAGTGTAGAGTGCTCAGTGAGTAACAAGGAGGTGCCAGCAAACAAACTATCCGAAGCGATCAAAAATATCTTTTTATTCCTAAGAGCAGAGGAAAATATACCTCAGGATAAGAGTCAGTACCACAGAAATAATAAAATTCAATAAACTAGAAAGCTGCAGAAGTGTTGCTACAAAACCTGGAAATGGTGATTCCTTAGCCAAGAAATTTCCAAGCCAGAAGGATTATGGGGTCCTTCTGGAGAGGAAGAAGTATAAAGAGCTGTGGGTTTTTTCTTCGTCCATTCAATCACGTCTGATTCTCAGAGACTGCCTGGAGAAGTCCCTGCAGTTGTCTTGGCAAGGTTTTTCAGAAGTAGCCATTGCCTCCTTCCTAGGTCTGAGAGAAAATGATCTACCCAACCGGCTATGTGCCTAAGATGGGAGCAGAATTCAGTCTCCCAGCTTCTAGCCTGATGCCTTAACCCAGGGGTGTCAAACTCAATTTCATTGAGGGCCGCATCAGCATTGCGGTTGCCCTCAGGGGGCTGGGTGGGTGTGGCCAGGGTGGGCGTGACTTACTGGGTGGGCGTGGCTAGAGTGCATATGGCCTACTGGGTGGGCGTGGCCAGCTCTACATCGTTGGCATCAAGGGGGCCTATGGGGGCCTGGGCAGGAGTGGGACAGATCTGAGGGTCTCTGGCAGAAGGAAGGTCTCTGGGCCATGGCCAAGGCAGTGGGGGCCGTTCCCTCACTGTTTTCAGGATGGCTTCGCGGGCCGCATGAAACCACTTCACGGGCCGGATCCGGCCCCCGGGCCTTATGTGTTTTTTTTAATTCCATTTATATCCCGCCCTTCTCCGAAGACTCAGGGCGGCTTACAAGCTTAGCAGTAGCCTTCATTCTATGTATATGCCTGCTTATTAGGGCTTTCACACACACCCCAAGCGGCATTATTACAAAGTCAGCTTAATTGCCCCCAACAATCTGGGTCCTCATTTTACCTACCTCGGAAGGATGGAAGGCTGAGTCAACCTTGAGCCTGGTGGGATGCGAACCTGCACTGATGGCAGGCAGCTGGTGTTACTTAAGAAGGCATCAGCCCACTGCTCTACCATGTTTGACGTGTCTGCCTTAACCACCACCCCAAACCTGGTTGAATGATGTCCACCTCAACAATTTTAGGTAGCATTGCTCACTGGATCCATATTTTTAGTTTCTGACCTGCTCCATCTCTTGGCCTAGCTCTGATACCTGCTTGTTCCTCCCTCCCTCCCTCTCTCTCTCTCTCTCTCTCTCTCTCTCCCTCCCTCCCTCCCTCTCTCTCTCTCCCTCTCTCTGACCTGGAAACTTTTTTTCAGTTATATGAATAGCAGGCAGGGATACTGGTAACATTCACATCTACCTGCTTCAGAATATCATTTCGTTCAGTTCATAAAGCTTCACTGCATTGGAAGTAATGCGCCATTTCTCATAAGGCTTCGTGTTTGGCTTGAAATCTAAACTCTTTCCCTTTGTACAGATTTCTGAATGGTGCAGGGACTTTGGGAAGGGCCATTTTACAGAGCACTCAATTTCTCCATGCTTCCAAGTCTCCTCTATATACAACAGCACTCAGTGTTGAGTATGTATACGGTGTGATTAGAGTCATTGGGACTATAACAGGATCCGAATAGCACAGAACAAAAAGTGTATTTTTGTTGTTTTGGAAGACACCATTGGATCTGCTGAGCCAAATGTCAAATGAAACTACTTGGGAAAGTTGCCTATCCCCAGAGCCATAAACTCAAGTTCAGGAACTCTGAAACATGCCACAAACATTTAGTTCACATGTCCCTTATGGGAGTCCTGGGGTCTGTCAACACATTCCAACTTTGGCGTGCCCTAGCTTCATGCTCCAACTTGAATTTTACCCTGTCAGAAATACACTCTAGAGAAACTCCCATGTCCTTCCTTTTTGTGTGTGTTTTTGAAATGAACTCCAGAGCGTGGCTATCACTTGGGACTCCATTTGATCAACAGCAAGGGGCCATTCAGAAATAAGAACTGAGGGATGAGAGCAAAAAAGGGATCAGCCTGTTCCTGAAAATGCCACAAGCGTGAAAAAAGCAATGTTGGGGGTTATTTTTTTTCCTTTGGACAGCTTGAACTTGGGGGAACCCTAGCCCCATATGCTGCTGCTGCTGCTGCTCCTCCTCCTCCTCCTCCTCCTCCTCCTCCTCCTTCTTCTTCTTCTTCTTTCTTTCTTTCTTCTTCTCCTCCTCCTCCTCCATCATCACCACCACCCGGACTCTTGGTGAGACAGGTTCCAGCAATTCAAAGCAGAGATGATGCAAAAGGTTTCAGGTTTCAAGGCTCATGACTCATGGCAATTACAACGAGTCAGCGGAATTTGCTCTCAACCTCACATATGGCTCTGGAGCATCTTGCTTGGGAAGGGGGGGCACCTCCATTTCCACTGAAAACTAAAGATCCTGGTTTACATATTAAGCCTTCACTCATGTAGGAGTTTGGCAGAGAGCCTTCTTGTCTAACTATAGGAAGAAAGTCATGGGGAGGGGAGAGAGAATCTCATTCCTTTAGGCAATACAAAAAGATGAGCAAATGTTTGCTATTGCAGGGAGTGGGGTGGGGAAGAAGGTTTAAGAAGGCTTAATTTTTAAATATATGTTTCCATAAGAGTTGGCACCCACTTGTTGGCATGTAAGCCATCAAAAATATCCATCAATGTACCTCAGACATGAAAACGGGCATTTGCTTGGTCACATGCAGGACATAAGAATAGTTTAGAAATACAAGATTTATACAAAATTGTTCTCCCCACCCCACCTACCATCCTTTATGCCACAAAAGTCTAATGTGAACATTTGGGGGGGGGGCAGACAAGGAAGTTATTTACTTGTTCTGATGGACTAGCAATTTTAAGGAATTATTTTTAAGCATCGCACTGTTGAAAAACCATGTGTGTGAAATGCAAAAGGAAACATTAGTCTTTGGTACTGAACTCTCTGGACTGACAATCAATTAAATTATGTTTATCCTTAATCTAGTATTTTTTTTTATACCTGACCAAGTTTGCACAATCAAAGTGGGAACACCATCGATGTTTGTTCTGCGTTTTGCTCCACATTTTAATTGTGCGAGAGCATATAGTAGGCAGTTGCTGAATTGCAAAGTTAGAAACCCCCCCCTTTTCCCCCCCTCTTTCTTCATAGCATTTTTTGCTTTAATGGATGATGTTGTGGGCTGAGAGAGAGTGACTGTGATATATAAATTAATCCGTAACACTCCAAAATGAGTTATTTATTTCTTGTCCATTCCTAAAACCAAAGAAATTACTACTTTTATTAACAATGAGAACACACAAATTGATTTAGTATTTTAGGAACTGCATAGTTTGAGAATCACTGTCTTGTCCTTTTCTTCCTTGGATAGGAACACTAACCAGGATTCTACAGATTTGCTGCTAACGCTTCAGAAATGCTAGCCTCAAACTATATTCACACAAACATATCCTAATGATTCGACATTAAATAAGTAGCTTATTCAGGTAGTTCTCAACTATGACTGCTTAGTGACCATCTGAAATTTCAGTGGTCATCTTTCCCCAGGGTCATGTGACCAAATTTTGGGCTCTTGGCAAACTGGGCCACATTTACGGTCATTTGCACAGTTAGATCAGAGCTCCCCAACCTTTCCGGCTTAGCAGCCCAGAAGGAAAGGGAGGAGCGGGGAAATGTGCACGCGCATGGCCCACACGCGTATGCACAAACAGGTGCGTGTGTGGCAGCAGCGCTAGCATGCGCATTCATTCACAAACAGATCATGCGCACCTACAGCGGTGCACTGGCACCGATACGCAGGCACCCACAGGCCGCTGGCATCAATGCACATGGGCTGCTAGCACCCACATGACAGTGGTGGCAGTGCTAGCATCCCCACGCATGCACAAATGGGGCCACTAGTGCCCCTCTACAGCTATTCCTGTGGCCCGGTGGCCAACAGGCCATGACCCGGTACTGGGCTGCGAACCATAGGTTGGGGACACCTGAGTTAGATGACTATATTTTGCTATGGTTTTGACAAACTGGCATTTATTTCCGGTTTTTGGTAAACTATGCCCGTAGCAAACCACTGGTTCTCTTAATGACCACTGCAAAAAGGCTTTAAAATCAGGTTGGTCATGTGACCAATCTATTTTATAACCATCAGGACTTACAATCGTGATGGGCACGTTCTCTTACAGTCATAAGTCAAGGACTACCTGTATCTAAAAAAGACCAGTTATAACACAAAAAATGGCACATTGAATTATTTCTGTGAAACAGTCTACATATTCAAGCTGAAGGCCAGCAATCTGAGCAATCAAGAAATTGAGAACATAAAGCAAAGTGCTTGATAGACCCCCTTATACAATTATTATACAAATTCTCCCCAAAAACAGACTCTCTCCAGTTAAAAATTGATATTTTAATTAGCCTCCCAAATAGCAGTGGTGCCTTTCAAGGTAAGTTGAAACTAATATCTACTTGCTCAAATGCATTCTTTTAAATTTCATGTATTGCTGGCATTAAAAACTATTCTCAAGGCATGCCGCTTTGGCTCCGTTGCATAGGTTGGCTAGTATTCTAGAAATCTGATGCTGAAAAATATCGCCTGGGCCGTTTGAGAAAAAGTGAGCACCCCAGCTACACAGGTAAGCCAGGACTGTGATCTGTAAGAGACTTCGCAAAACCCTAAAGACAGACACAATACTATCTGTCCATGTAAAAGAATTATTCACTTTTCCTCCACTGGAAAACTACATATCCATTGAGTAGGGATCCCCCAATTTGCATGCAATCACTTTGACAGGATTGTATTACAATCAGTTGAGACAATGTTCCATCAATATTCTATTCCCAAACCTGGGCCAGCAGGTGCTTGAGAAATGAGCATCTCAAACCATTCAATCTGCTGCAATGGCTACTCCGGGACAGGCCTGCCTCTGATGACAGAGCCAGAGCCTCAGGATTGCAGACAAAAAACAACCCCCTAGAAATCTCCTTTTTTTTTTTTCAAAGGAGGGTGTGAATCAGAGACTTGCTGGGGGTTTTCGTTCCTGTGCTTTTGTGGCATGGCACGATTTACTTAGCAGATAAGACACAGCCTGAGTACCATGAAAACTGCCTTCAGTGTGTCCTTACTTTCTGCCATTCTAGTTTTTATTTTCATCCATCAAGGCCACAATGTAGAAATATTGGATGTGGAGACAACGGGGCCTGGAAAGGAAGAGGCCATTCCAAATTCTAGACCTCTTGCCTTTCCTGACTGCCAGACGCATAAATAATATCAGGTGGAGGTTTCCAGAGGGACAGTAAATATCGGGAGGGGGTGTTTATGACCCCCTCAAGACTTTTGAATGCCATCTGGTTGCTGTCACTAGTTGCTTATCATCCCCTGAGGGAGCCTAACAATGCAAAATCAAGTTCACGGTGCAGAAAAGAGAAAACAAAACATCTTATATATAAACAGAAAGGGTTTTTTTGTGAAGAGGAGAGGTGGGGTTTATTTGAAAAGTGAACACTCAGCACTGCCCTGGCTTCCTGCAAAGGGAAGAGTGGACAGGAAGTCCCTGTTTCCTGCCTGTACGGCTTGGCCCCTATCTGATCAGAAAACAAACATTGTTTTGATTAAACAAACAAAAAGGGCCAAAAATTCACCTCCTAGGTCAACACAGGCATGAGGGGAATTAGGCCAAAAAGAAAAAAGGCCAATAGAAAAAAGGGGGGGGGAGAAACCAAGTTTATTGTATATGTATATGTATATGTATATGTATATGTATTTTTATTTATTTTTTTATTTTTATTACATTTATATCCCGCCCTTCTCCGAAGACTCAGGGCAGCTTACAAACTTAGCAGTAGCCTTCATTCTATGTATATGCCTGCTTATTAGGGTTTTCACACACACACCCAAGCGGCATTATTACAAAGTCAGCTTAATTGCCCCCAACAATCTGGGTCCTCATTTTACCTCCCTCGGAAGGATGGAAGGCTGAGTCAACCTTGAGCCTGGTGGGATGCGAACCTGCACTAATTGCAGGCAGCTGGTGTTACTTAAGGAGGCATCATATATATATATATGTCTCTGTGTGTGTATGTGTATGTATATGTGTGTGTGTATGCATATATATATATATATATATATATATATATATATATATATATATATATATATATATATTGTTGTTGTTAGCTGCGAAGTCGTGTCCGACCCATCGCGACCCTATGGACAACGTTCCTCCAGGCCTTCCTGTCCTCTACCATCTTCTGGAGTCCATTTAAGCTCATGCCTACTGCTTCAGTGACTCCATCCAGCCACCTCATTCTCTGTCGTCCCCTTCTTCTATTGCCCTCGATCTTTCCCAGCATTAGGCTCTTCTCCAGTGAGTCCTTCCTTCTCATTAGGTGGCCAAAAATTGTTGGCACCCCAGAAATTTTTCCAGAAAATCAAGTATTTCTCACAGAAAATTATTGCAGGAACACATGTTTTGCTATACAAAATGTTTATTCCCTTTGTGTGTATTGGAACACAACAAAAAAAGGGAGGAAAAAAAGCAAATTGGACATAATGTCAAACAAAACTCCAAAAATGGGCCGGACAAAATTATTGGCACCCTTTCAAAATTATGGATAAACAAGATTGTTTCAAGCATGTGATGCTCCTTGAAACTCACCTGGGGCAAGTAACAGGTGTGGGCAATATAAAAATCACACCTGAAAGCAGATAAAAAGGAGAGAAGTTCACTTAGTCTTTGCATTGTGTGTCTGTGTGTGCCACACTAAGCATGGACAACAGACCGAGGAGAAGAGAACTGTCTGAGGACTTGAGAACCAAAACTGTGGACAAATATCACCAATCTCAAGGTTACAAGTCCATCTCCAGAGATCTAGATTTGCCTTTGTCCACAGTGCGCAACATTATCAAGAAGTTTGCAACCCATTGCACTGTAGCGAATCTCCCTGGTCGTGGACGGAAGAGAAAAATTGATGAAAGTTTGCAACGCAGGATAGTCCGGATGGTGGATAAGCGGCCCTAAACAAGTTCCAAAGGAATGCAAGCTGTCCTTCAGGCTCAGGGAGCATCAGTGTCAGCGTGAACTATCCGTCGACATTTAAATGAAATGAAACGCTATGGCAGGAGACCCAGGAGGACCCCACTGCTGACACAGAGACATAAAAAAGCAAGATTACAGTTTGCAAAAATGTACTTGAGTAAGCCAAAATCCTTCTGGGAAAATGTCTTGTGGACAGATGAGACCAAGATAGAGCTTTTTGGTAAAGCACATCATTCTACTGTTTACCGAAAATGAAATGAGGTGTACAAAGAAAAGAACACAGTACCTACAGTGAAATATGGTGGAGGTTCAATGATGTTTTGGGGTTGTTTTGCTGCCTCTGGCACTGGGTGCCTTGAATGTGTGCAAGGCATCATGAAATCTGAGGATTACCAAAGGATTTTGGGTCGCACTGTAGAGCCCAGTGTCAGAAAGCTGGGTTTGCGTCCGAGATCCTGGGTCTTCCAGCAGGACAATGACCCCAAACATACGTCAAAAAGCACCCAGAAATGGATGGCAAGAAAGCGCTGGAGAGTTCTGAAGTGGCCAGCAATGAGTCCAGATCTGAATCCCATTGAACACCTGTGGAGAGATCTTAAAATTGCTGTTGGGAAAAGGCGCCCTTCCAATAAGAGAGACCTGAGCAGTTTGCAAAGGAAGAGTGGTCCAAAATTCTGGGTGAGAGGTGTAAGAAGCTTATTGATGGTTATAGGAAGCAACTGATTTCAGTTATTTTTTCCAAAGGGTGTGCAACCAAATATTAAGTTAAGGGTGCCAATAATTTTGTCCGGCCCATTTTTGGAGTTTTGTTTGACATTATGTCCAATTTGCTTTTTTTCCTCCCTTTTTTTTTGTTGTGTTCCAATACACACAAAGGGAATAAACCTGTGTATAGCAAAACATGTGTTCCTGCAATACTTTTCTGTGAGAAATACTTGATTTTCTGGAAAAATTTCTGGGGTGCCAACAATTTTGGCCATGACTGTATGTATGTATAATTTTATTGCTGTCTCTCACACCTTAGACACTAAAATTCCACATGGATTCAAGATAGCCTCCTTCATCCTATTTCAAAGGCATGCTCATGTTAGTTAGTCTGTTACAGAAAAATCCCAGAATCTGGGTTGTGAAACTCTAATACTTTTACCATAGAAAACAGTCCCTTTCTTTCCCCAGTGCATATCCTGAGATAATACATAGATAGACATATATGGTGAATTGGAAGTAAGCATGAGCAGTGATGTCAGAGAGAAATGAATTGTACCAGAGATAGAAAGTGATAATAACCTGCTGATATTACTAATTCACAAAACATCCTGAGTCTGATATTGTTTCTTTTTCCCCTTTGGTGAGCTGATGAAAACATCTGATACGATAAGACATTTCAATCTATGAATTTAATAAGGTTAAGCCTTCAGGAAAGCTCATCTTTTAAATTCTTTACTCAGTGATCTCCACGTGCTCATACCTGCCAGAATAATTTCATGTTTCAGTAAAAGGGGTTCTATTGTTTTTTTTTTTTAAAAAAATCCATTTTTGTCAAAAGAAACATAGAATGCTGTCTGGGACCAAATTAGATGACTGGTTTATTTAATTGAAGGCTATCAGCAGTGATGGACTGCAGCTTTCTAAAAGTTTCTCGAATTGTGCTTGAATGTCTAACAGAGTCTGGAAACATGGGGGAAAGAACGGAACCCTTACAGTTGTATTGTTACCGAAAAGATAGCTTGGTCTGGGGAAGGGGAAGAAACATGAGAAAGAGAGAAACTCTGCCTTAATTATGCTAGGTTTAAGTTGATCTGAAGAATTGCTTTGGCAGGCTTACAGAGAGCCACAGAGATGGATGTCAGCCCTTTGAGGCAAGGCAGGAAACAGGGTCCACCAAACTGATTGAGAGTACTTTATTGATACACCCAAGAGTAACAGAATCTTGAAATCCAAATCTGGCTGAGTTCTCCCCTCCCTATCTCTTATAATATAGTAAATTAGGGAGATGTCAACCTGAGCTTTTGAGCTTTGCTTTCATGCTTTAGCTGTGGCCTGCGCTTCAGCATGCTTCTATTTATGTAACTGTTGCTGCCTCTGCCTAGCTTCCCAAGGTCATCTCCATAGCTCCCTACTAAAGGTCTTTCTCAAAATACAAGTGGTCCTTGCTTCCTAAGCTTCCCAGCCCCACAGGGCTTGACTCAAGGGTGTCCAGGCTTAGTTCAACTTAGAGATGCAGCATGAGATGATTTAAGTGTCTCACATGTCTGCTACTCTGGTTCTCATTGGATATTACAAAATGTTGTCTCCTCCATTCAGGAGAATTGCCAGTGGCCTTGGGTATTTCTTCTCTCTTCTTGGAGGAAGAGACAGAGGTTGAAACCATTTTGACCGCATGTATTTTAAGACTGTAGGTGCATCTGCCAGAATATTGCAGCAGCAGCCACCACAGTCATCCAGTCATTTACATAGATAATTTGCACAATTTGCTCCAACTATTCTTAGCTTGAACTTATTTTTAACACCAGCC